>NC_133335.1:169655623-169729089 GCF_042186555.1 Aquarana catesbeiana
GAGCAGTGCTGTGGGCACTAAACATCCAGCCCACAGCGCTGCCATCTCTCCCCCTCTCCCCTCGCACTGTACCGATCGGTACAGAGAGGGGAGGGAGGAACCGGCGTCATGACGTGACGCCGGTTTGTTTACATGTGATCGCTCCGTCATTTGACGGAACAATCACGTGGTAAACGGCTTCGATCAGCGGCTATTTACCGTGATCCGTGATGCGCCGGGTCCTCCAGATGTTCCTGGGTGCGCGCCCCAGGGGGCGCACGGGAGCAACATTCTGGAATGACGTCCATGGATGTCCACCCAGAACTAGCCGACCGCGCTGTTGACGTCTTTCGGCAATGGCCCGGTCGGCAAGTGGTTAAAGAAGAGGGGTAGGTGGGTGGTGTGGGGTTAAATTTGGATAATGTTAGCCTGAGTATAAAGGAGGGATCGCTGAGTGCCTTATTTTGAGAGCTCTTGAGTAGTGGGGATTAATGACCATGTGGTAGCAACTACCTGTGTACCTTACCTCTCCTTTTGGTGTCTGAGTAAAGCCATCCATAAAATAACCAATCAGTGAATTCTTCATGGTATTGACAGTGAAGCCATAAAATGAAGTCTTTGTACCAACATCCTCCTCAAAACCTTTAATCACTGCACCATTCACTCTGAAAAGGTACAATAAAGAGAACCGTTTGCAGATAGTAGTACACAAGGAGCTGTATAGACAGGTATTACAATGCAAATCCCAGTGTTTCCAAAACATGTAACAGGTCAAGGAATTACAGTTCCAGGTAAGATCACAGAGGTATAATAAGTAACACCGTAAAGGAGCTTCACTAATTCCAGTAAGTCTGCAATAACAGCCATGCATCTGATTTACAGTATGTCCATGTGTGTACATAAGAAAACAGAGTGTTTCATTTAAATTCTGATTATCATCCAGGGTTCTTCCCCGTACACACGATCGGATTTTCCGACAACAAAACCGTGGATTTATTTCCGAAGGATGTTGGCTCAAACTTGTCTTGCATACACATGGTCACACAAATGTTGTCGGAAATTCCGAACGTCAAGAACACGGTGACATACAACACGTACGACGAGCCGAGAAAAGGGAAGTTCAATAGCCAGTGCGGCTCCTTCTGCTTGATTCCGAGCATGCGTGAACTTTTGTGCGACTGACTTGTGTAAACAATCGGACTTTCCGACAACAAATTTTGTTGTCGGAAAATTTGAGAACCTGCTCTCAAACATTTGTGTGCAGAAATTCCGACAGCAAATGTTTGATGCAGCATACACACGGTCAGACTTTCCGACAACAAACTCCTATCGAACATTTCCCATCGGAAATTCCGAAACATCATGTGCTTTAGACCCTCTCTCAAGTTTGTGTTCACCCCTCTATTTGTACTGATGATCATTGTCCCTGAAAAAAGAAAGTGAGGGGAAATCCAAAATTTCTGAGTTGTCCCCAGAACACCTGTTCGAGGGACAACTAATGGGGATACCTGTTTTAGGAACAACTGTCTAAATAGGGAATTCTCCTTGCTTTCCTCCAACATCTCTGGGAGAAGAAATGAAGGAAAGTTTCCCTAACAGTAAACAGAAGGCAAAAAGAAAAATAACATGTTAAAGGTTTTAACTCTTCTCTGTTCTATCGTAAACGAAAAAAAAAAAAACTTTTTGTCTACACATACACTTACGGTACACCTGCCATGCAAAAAGTATGGGCGTTGCCTTTGCTGGCCTCCTTTTTAAAGTAGACCTTTTATGAAAATGCCTTCCCCTTCCTCAGGGCTGAAATGATGGGTATTTATGGATTCACAATGCGGTACAATTGGAAAACTTATGTGAGGGCTTGATCCATATGTTCATACCAAGCTGTCGGCATAGTTAGTACCTTATTGTGAGTTCATTCACATCCATGGTTTCAGTCCTGATGAAGGGGAAGTAATTTTCCCTGAAACACATTGGCTTTGTTTAATGCCTTTGTTCAATAAATACTTCAATTTGACCTATTTTGTGTCTTGAACTTTTGTACCAGAGGTTTGCTTTCCACTAATCGCTGAGAGACCATCAGAAACAGCAGCCTGAGACCAGATCAAGGTCCATCTACATGGCATCTTCACTTCACAGCATCCTCTATGAAGGAGGATTTATTTCTACTATATATTCAACTAGAAAAGCTAAAAATTTCTGGGGAAATTGTGAAAAGTGTTCTTGCCTCTACAACTGGAGTGGGCAGAGTAACTGGGTGGAGTGGCTTGAGTAACTGTTGTGTGGTTGGAGTGGCTGGAGTAACTGTGAAAAGTGTTAAAAAGCTTAATATTTTAAAAAGTATAAATAGTAGTAAAAAAGTTGAAGAAGTCCCATCATTAGCTGAAAGAGCTGAACATTTTTTTCAAAAATGATTTTTTTTTTCAAAAATGTTTTTTTTTTTTTTCAAAAATGATTTAAAAAAAAAAAAAAAGTATTATTTTTTTTTTCATGGGGTGGTCATTTTTTCTAGTTAAGTGTTCTTGCATAGCAAGACCACTTACTGTTATCTCACATATATATTATTATTATAGCCAAATTTACCACCCTAACTCCTCCCACAGCTTTTACACTACATA
This sequence comes from Aquarana catesbeiana, assembly GCF_042186555.1. Taxonomy (NCBI): domain Eukaryota; kingdom Metazoa; phylum Chordata; class Amphibia; order Anura; family Ranidae; genus Aquarana; species Aquarana catesbeiana. The sequence goes on from NC_133335.1 coordinate 169,658,218, forward strand.
GACAGTAATATACCGAAACGTGCGGATTGTTCCCGATTGGTGTGCTATTACTTTGTGGAACGTTTCACTGAATGGTTCATGAAATATGAAAAAATTAATTCCTATGGGACCAATTTTGCCGCAAAAACGATGATATTTCGCGAACTATTCGGCGAAACGTTCCACAAAGTAAAAGCACACCAATCAGGAACAATCCGCGCGTTTTGGTATATTACTTGTCTATGTAGTGTAAAAGCTGTGGGAGGAGTTAGGGTGGTAAATTTGGCTATAATAAGAATAATAATAATACATATGTGAGATAACAGTAAGTGGTCTTGCTATGCAAGAACACTTAATAATATCATCCCTATTATTCCACCTACACATCACTTCCTCCTGGCGTTATGGGCAACTGAACAGAAGGATTTTATTTAATAAAAGCCTCATTTTTTGCAGCATTTTTAGTACAGGATGAGGGGCTGTCAGAAAATCTTTAAAATACCAGTTGACTGGCTTCAATACTTTTGAGTCACAGGCCTGGAGCATGCATGCTGTATTGAGGGTGAGAAAATTGTCAGAATGTATTATTTCTAGCAAGAAGTCAATGACTCAGAAAGCACCAAGGTCAAAATATATGCATGACAGCCAGGTAACAAACGTTCTCAAAAGCAGAGGACAGACAACGGTGGCTTAAATAATGACCTCATGACAGGTATACTCGATATACCATAGTACAGTGTCAGGTGCTGATGGGCAAGATTGACCAAAATGCAAAAGGCTTTTATCTTGTGCTGACAAACTTTGCTGCCCAGCTAGACAAACAGGAATAACACCCAGATCCAGATGGTAAAACAACTATTCATAGTTTATCTCAGCAGACAGCATGCCCCTGCCTGAGTGCAAATTGCACCCCACTCCTTCAATGAAGCAATACTTGATAATAAACAGTCCTAAGCAGGGTCATGGCCCTTACTAGGGTGTATGGAATAACTTTCATGTCTCAGTGATGCTTGTTACATGTGTTGGTGTCATTTATGCCCGGTTCACACTGGTGCGATGCGAGAACCCTGCGAATCCACTGCGGGTTCCCGCATCGCACGGCAGTTCACACTGCTATATGCGAACTGCTGTGGAGCGTCAATACATTGTTAACGACACCCCCAGTTCAGCTCGCGTATCGCACTGCGAACTGACAGTTCGGACATGAATCGGATCGCATATGTGAGAACACACATGCGATCCGATGCTGGTCCGAACAGAAAAAAGGGTCCTGTGCGTGTTTGGACCGAATGCGGTGCAATATCAGCCATACTATATGGCTGATATCGCACCGCACAGACATCGCATGTAATGTGAACAGCAGTGTGCTGCGAATTACATGTGATGTCTGGCATCGCACAAGTGTAAACCGGGCCTTATTGTGAATGACACCAAACACACCTCCAAAGTTAATGTGAGCTGCAGGGCACTGTATGATGCACAGTGCCCTTTTTTGTGTGTGTTGCAGTCCAATCATTGATAAGACAATGCACTTAATGCGCTGACCCCTGCTGCATGCTTACCGCTTACCTGAACACATAGTCATGTTGATCTATCTCTTTCCCTATGCGGGAACCATTCAGGATTCCCCCATTTCCAACCACGGCACAACGTATACACCCCTTTGGCTTCTGCCAGTCAAAAAGTCCCCTGTTTGCAGAATCATTGAGTAGCTTTAGTGTAGAGGTAACATCTATAAAAGAAGCAAATGGTGGATTAATTAAGATTGGTCAAAACGAAACTGTACAGCAGATATAAGATTGGGGGGGGGGGATCAGCAGCCAGTCAGCAGTGCTCAAGGGCTAACAAGGAGAATGCTGATAGGAGGAGAGAGTAGAGTAAGACCCCTTTCACACTGGAGCGGTTTGCAAGCGCTATTGCGCTAAAAATAGCGCCTGCAAACCGATCCGAAACAGCCACTGCTGTGTCTCCAGTGTGAAAGCCTGAGGGCTTTCACACTGAAACGGTGCGCTAGCAGGACTAGAAAAAAGTCCTGCTAGCAACACCTTCGAAGCGGTGAAGGAGCAGTGTATACACCGCTCCTTCCCATTGAAATCAATGGGGCAGCGCGGCTATACCGCCGGCAAAGCGCCTCTGCAGAGGCGCTTTGCAGTGGTTTTTAACCCTTTCTTGCCCGCTAGCGGGGGGTAAAACTGCCCCGCTAGCGGCCGAATACCACCGCTAAAACGACAGTAAAGCGCAGCGATTAATAGCGGCACTTTACCGCCGACGCACCTCCCGCCCCAGTGTGAAAGGGCCTTATAGAGAGATGAGCTCATTAGTCTGCTGCTTGTCCTTTCAATGTCTACTAATAAGCTGGGGTGGCATAAAACCTGTAAGTGTTACTAAACTGCAAAACTAAAAAAAAGCAGGACTCTTCTGTAATTTAGTAACAATTACATGTTTTGTCCTACCCAGCCAGCCAGACTGTACATTAAAAGGAGAAACAGCAGACTAATAAGCTCATCTCTCTGCAGACAGGACTGTGCAGTGATAAATCGGTGTAAATCTCAGAACTAACTGGATAGATATACAAATCCTTTGGCAGGTAAAAGATTTATTATGCGTGCTCATTCCCAAGCCTTGCTTTGTGTGTCCATAAGATACACAGAGGGGTTGATTTACTAAAGGCAACTGCAGTTGCTCCAGAGCGTAGTAAATGAGCAGAAGCTCTGCTGACTTTCATCGTCCAATCATGTGCAAGCAAAAATGCGTTTTTTTACAATTTTCCTTGCATATGATTTTGTATTCTTTCCAAAGTAAAGCTTTACAGTGCCTTGAAAAAGTCTTCACACCCCTTGAAATTTTCCATTATTTGTCATGTTACAACCAGAAACATAAATGTATTTTATTGGGATTTTATGTGATAAACCAACACAAAGTGGCACATAATTGTGAAGTGGAAGGAAAATAATAAATGGTCTTCAATTTTTTTTACAAATAAATATCTGAAAAGTGTGGCGTACATTTGTATTCAGCCTCCTTTACTCTGATACCCCTAATTAAAATGTAGTGGAACCAATTGCCTTCAGAAGTCACCTAATTAGTAAATAGGTGAATTGACATGAGTCCACCTGTGTGTAATTTAATCTCAGTATAAATTCAGCTGTTCTGTGAAGCCCTCAGAGGTTTGTTAGAGAACCTTACTGAACAAACAGCATCATGAAGGCCAAGGAACACACCAGACAGGTCAGGGATAAAGTTGTGAGGGAGAAGTTTAAAGCAAGGTTAGGTTATAAAAAAAAAAAACAAGCATTGACCATCTCACGAAGCACTGTTCAATCCATCATCCATAAATGGAAAGAGTATGGCACAACTGCAAACCTACCAAGACCTGGCCGTCCACCTAAACTGACAGGCCGGGCAAGGAGAGCAGAGATCAGAGAAGTAGCCGAGAGGCCCATGGTAACTCTGGAGAAGCTGCAGAGAGCCACAGCTTAGGTGGGAGAATCTGTCCACAGGACAACTATTAATCGTGCACTCCACAAATCTGCCCTTTATGGAGGAGTGGCAAGAAGAAAGCCATAAGAAGTCCCATTTGCGGTTTGCTAGAAGCCATATCAGATGAGACCAAAATTTAACTTTTTGGCCTAAAAGCAAAATGCTGTGTGGCAGAAAAGTAACCCTGCACATCACCCTGAACACACCATCCCCACTGTGAAACATGGTGGTGGCAGCATCATGTTGTGGGGATGCTTTTCTTCAGCAGGGACAGGGAAGCTGATCAGAGTTGATGGGAAGATGGATGGAGCCAAATACAGGGCAATCGTAGAAGAAAACCTGTTAGAGTCTGCAAAAGACTGGGGCGGAGGTTCACCTTCCAGCAGGACAACGACCCTAAACATACAGCCAGAGCTACAATGGGAATGGTTTAGATCAAAGCATATTTATGTGTTAGAATAGCCCTGGGGGGGCTGGGAGGGAGCTGCACACAGAACGTTTTTTTACCTTTGTGTATTGAATGCGTGACGGTAAAAAAAAACTACAGCCTTTGAAATCACTTTAAGCTTAAAAAAAAACATCCAGGGTAATCAGAAATACAACATAATTATGTTAATTTGCTGTCCAATGCACACCTGGATAGGACAGTGAAACAGTTATGCATAGTAGTGTTGATGTGTTTAAATCACAAGACTGAGTGAAGAAATCCTTTAGTAGGTAGAGATGGCGCTGATCAATCAGAATCCATTTAGTCTGTTCTGGATGCACTGACGGAGAAGAGTGAGAATTGCAAATTCTTGGACCACCCGGAGCGGCTGCAGGGGTGCAGGCAGCTGGGCGAACCCAGAGGTAAGTACAGTAGGGATCGGGGGCGCATGGAAGGTGTCCGGAGTTAAAGGGGTTGTAAAGGTAAACGTTTTTTCACCTTAATGCATTCTATGCATTAAGGTGAAAAAACATCTGACAACACCACCCCCCCCCCAGCCCCCCCGTTTTACTTACCTGACCCCTCGAAAGTCCCGCGCTTGCCCCCGACATCCTCTTCGCCGCTCAGCCTGGCCATTGATCAGTTACAGTAGATGGATCGGGGCCGAGTGATACAGTGAGCGGCTATGGCCGCCGGCTGTATCATGGGAGCGCGCCCGCAAGCACTCAACACCATGTGAGGGAGCTTGCATGAAGGTGTTGAGTCCTTGCGGGGGGGGGAGCCGAGACAACTGCCAAGAGACCTCAGAAGACCAGGTTCGGGGCCACTGTGTGCAAAACGAGCTGCACAGTGGAGGTAAGTATAACATGTTTTTTATTTAACCACTTGACCACTGGGCACTTAAACCCCCTTCCTAACCAGACCAATTTTCAGCTTTTGGTGCTCTCACATTTTGAATGACAATTACTCAGTCATGCAACACTGTATCTATATGAAATGTTTGTCCTTTTTTTCACACAAATGGAGCTTTCTTTTGGTGGTATTTAATCACCGCTGGGTTCTTTATTTTTTGCGCCGTAGAAGAAAAATCTGTAAAAAAATAAATTTTTCTTCATTTCTGTTATAATATTTTGCAAATTAGTAATTTTTCTTCATATATTTTGGCCAAAATTTAAATCGCTACATATCTTTGGTAAAATTAACCCAAATCGGTGGATATTATTTGGTCTTTGTGAAAGTTATAGAGTCCAAAAGCTATGGTGCGAATATCTGAAAATTGATCACACCTGAAGTACTGACGGCCTATCTAATTTCTTGAGACCCTAAGAGGGCCGGTGCTACCACTAGGCAAACTAGGCGGCCGCCTAGGGCGCCCTGCTGCCTAGGGGGCGCCCGGCCACTGGTTTTCCTACTCTCTTCTCTCTGCAGCAAGCAAATAAGTCTCAGCATCAGCAGGCAGCCGCAGCTCCGTTCACACATAGTGTCAGAGGTGCAGCAGTGGTGGAGGACTGTGTCTGTGTCCCGACTCCAGCAAGCAAACATTCATTGATGGGCACTGGAAGGCTGTATTGAAGGGCGCTGGTAGGCTGCATTTGATGGGTGCTGGTGAGGATACATTTGATGGGCGCTGGTGAGGCTACATTTGATGGGCGCTGGTGAGGCTACATTTGATGGGTGCTGGTGAGGTTACATTTGATGGGTGCTGGTGAGGTTACATTTGATGGGTGCTGGTGTGGTTACATTTGATGGGCGCTGGTGAGGCTGCATTTGATGGACGCTGGTGAGACTACATTTGATGGGCGCTGGTGAGGCTACATTTGATGGGCGCTGGGTGGGGCTGCATTTGATGGCGCTGGTGAGGCTACATTTGATGGGCGCTGGTGAGGCTGCATTTGATGGGCGCTGGGTGGGGCTGCATTTGATGGGCGCTGGTGAGGCTGCATTTGATGGGCGCTGGTGAGACTGCATTTGATGGGCGCTGGTGAGGCTGCATTTGATGGGGGCTGGTCAGGCTGCATTTGATGGGTGCTGGTGAGGCTGTATTTGATGGGCGTTTTATTAAAAAGGTGGGATTTACATGGGCAGGGAAAAGGGGGCGGAGTCAGCCGGGGGCGGCAAAATGAGGTTTCGCCTAGGGTGTCAAAAATCCTTGCACCAGCCCTGGACCCTAACATTCCAGAAAAGTACAAATACCCCCCAAATGACCCCTTTTTGGAAAGAAGACATTCCAAGGTATTTAGAAAGATGCATGGTGAGTTTTTTGAAGTTGTCATTTTTTCCCACAATTCTTTGCAAAATCAAGGTTTTTTTTTACTTTTTTTTTTTCCCACAAAATTGTCATATTAGCAGGTTATTTCTCACACACCGCATATGCATAGCACAAATTACACCCCAAAACACATTTTGCTATTACTCCCGAGTACGCCAATACCATATGTGTGAGACTTTTACACAGCCTGGCCACATACAGAGGCCCAACATGCAGGGAGCACCTTCAGGCGTTCTGGAGCACTCAGGCCAATTCTGACATTTCTCTCCTACATGTAAAAATCATCATTTATTAGCTAGAAAATTACATAGAACCCCAAAACATTATATATGTTTTTTTAGCAAAGACCCTAGAGAATACAATGGCGGTCGTTGCAACTTTTTATCTCGCACGGTATTTGCGCAGCAATTTTTTAAACGCGTTTTGTTTGGAAAAAAAACTGTTTTGTGCTTTACAAAAACCAAAACAGTAAAGTTAGCCTAATGTTTTTGCATAATGTCAAAGATGAAGTTACGCCGAGTAAATAGATACCCAACATGTCACCTTTCAAAATTGCACGCGCTTGTGGAATGGCGCCAAACTTTGCTACTCAAAAATCCCCATAGGCGACGCTTTAAAATTTTTTACTGGTTACATGTTTTGAGTTACAGAGGAGGTCTAGGGCCAAAATTATTGCTCTCGCTCTACCGATCGCAGCGATACCTCACATGGGTGGTTTGAACACAGGGACAGGGGCACTTTAAAAAAATTTTTTTTTTTTTTATTGTTTATTTTACTTTATTTATTTTAGTTTGATGCTTTTTTCCAAAAAAAAAAATTTTTGACCACTTTTATTCCTATTACAAGGAATGTAAACATCCTTGTAATAGGAATATGGCATGACAGGTCCTCTTTACAGTGAGATATGGGGTCAATAAGACCCCACATCTCACCTCTAGGCTGGGAAGCCTGAAATAAAAAAAAAAAAAAACGATCCTGGCTTCGATCGTAGCGGTGAGTTGGTAGAAGCGTGGGAGGGGGGGGACATCCCCTCTCGCCTCCCGTAAGAACGATCAAGCAGTGGAACAGCCGCTATGATCATTCCTATGGTGTAGGGAATCGCCGGCTGAAAAAGCTGATATCTGAATGATGCCTGTAGCTGCACCCATCATTCAGATATCCCCGCACAAAGTCAAGGACATTGTATGACGGCCGGCGGGCGGGAAGTGGTTAAAACGCTTTTTTTTTTTTTTAACACAAAGTTGTCCATTTATACAATATTTCTACCACATAACATGTACATACCAAAAATGACACCCCAAAATAGATTCTCCTGCTCCTCCTGAGTACGGCGATACCACATGTGTGAGACTTCCACAGCCTGGCCACATACAGAGGGCGAGTACAGCTGAGCATGGCTCAGCATGGCAGGGTATGGCGGGGTATTGCGGAGTATGGCGGGGTATTGTGGGGTATGGCGGGGTATGGCGGGGTATGGCGGAGTATGGCGGAGTATGGCGGAGTATTGCGGAGTATGGCGGGGGCATGGCAGAGTATGGCGGGGGCATGGCAGAGTATGGCGGGGGCATTGCAGAGTATTGTGGGGGCATTGCAGAGTATTGCACAGCATTGGAGAGTATTGTGGGGGTATTGCAGAGTATTGCACAGCATTGCAGAGTATTGTGGGGGTATTGCAGAGTATTGCACAGCATTGCAGAGTATTGCACAGCATTGCAGAGTATTGTGGGGGCATTGTAGAGTATTGCACAGCATTGCAGAGTATTGTGGGGGTATTGCAGAGTATTGCACAGCATTGCAGAGTATTGTGGGGGTATTGCAGAGTATTGCACAGCATTGCAGAGTATTGTGGGGGTATTGCAGAGTATTGCACAGCATTGCATAGTATTGTGGGGGTATTGCAGAGTATTGTGGGGGTATTGCAGAGTATTGCACAGCATTGCAGAGTATTGTGGGGGTATTGCAGAGTATTGCACAGCATTGCAGAGTAGTGAGGGATGGCTGAGCATGGATGGATGGATGTCTCTGTGCAGCGCTGTGGGCACTACACATCCAGCCCACAGCGCTGCAGACATCCATCCATCCCCCTCCCCGCTCACTGTGTACCGATCGGTACACAGGAGGGGAGGAGAGGAACCGGCGTCATCAGATGACGCCGGTCTGTTTACATGTGATCGCGCCGTCATTTGACGGCGCGATCACATGGTAAACGGCCGCGATCAGCGGCCATTTACCGGGATCCGTGATGCGCCGGGTCCTCCGGACCCGGCGGTCACGGATGTGTTCGGGTGCGCGCCCCAGGGGGCGCGCGAGAGGGGAATTCCGGGATGACGTCCTCCCAGAGTTATCCAACCGCCCTGCAGCCGTCATTCGGCTATGGGCCGGTTGGTAAGTGGTTAAAAACAAATAAATAAATATCTTTAGTGATCCTTTAATTTACCCTTACTTTTGCTCTGAAAAATTAAACTGACAGCTTAAAGAGGAACTGCAGTCGGATCACATAATTTGTAATAAAAACATCTTTGCCATTCTGAAGCTTCCCTCCAACCACTTTGCATATTATTTTAAAAATACTGTGATTCTGTACTTGCCAAATATGCCACAGAAATCTCCCTCCGCTAAGTCTAACTGCATCCATTTTAGCTGTGGGCAGCAGCCTGTTCACTTCCTGGATTTACACAGACACACAGAGGCACACCTCCAGCTCTGCAGCCCCCACTTCCCTTCCTGGCAAACTCTCACGAGAGTGAGAGAGAGAGCTGTGCATGATGTCATAAGCTTAGGCTTTTTACCAGACAAGCAACAGGAAGTGGGCTGTATAAGGTATTTACTGGCAGAAAAAAAATGTTTTACTATCTAAAGTTAAAACAACAAGGGCAGAAGATGTAATAGATGGAAAGGTAAAAAATTACTAAAGGTCCGCTTTAAGGGAAATATTAATTTTGGAACACAGATCATCTTCTCACTCAAAAATATAAATCATTTTCAGATTTCTCTAGAAAAAACTATAATTTTTTTTTTTTTTTACTTTGGGGTATTTAACATGTTTTTTTGCACCCTATTTTACTACAAGCCATAACTCTAGCTGCAGTGGGAAGTGAAATATTTAGCAGTGGTATTCCTACCAGTGCTAAATGTGATAGTTCCAGATTAGAGATGCTGGTTGCTAATTAGCCGGCACCCACCAGCATCCTAACAACTATGATTCATCCCTGCTGTCAATGAGAGATTCCCCTCTGACAGCAGACTGTAAACAGTAAAGCAAAAAGGAGGTCAGGTAAACTCCTAGTAAATGTACAGTGTCAGAGTAGGCTATCAATATGTGTGCAGTCAGCACAATTGGCACATTAATTAGATACCTATTAGCAGACACTAAGCCTAATACCTGATTGCTAAAATAAAACTATATCAAATAGGTAGGTTCCTCTGAACCAATGCATAACATGTGAAAAAAAAGGACCAGAGGGTCTAGAGACAGGATTCTTCAGAGAGGAACACACAGGCTGTGAAAGATTAGAAAAATGGAACAATTTATTAGTAAATATAAATTATTTCCACCCACAATGGTAAGTTGATATACATAACCTCCACCGCTGGATGAATTAAAATAAACACCCTGACGCGTTTCAATCGACAGGCGATTTTCTTCAGAGCGCAGAGCTTTTTTGGGGGCACATGGAACTTGTATTTTGGATTCCCAATACCATATTACTGCTCTATATCCTGGGTCTAGCTGTAGTAGCTGGTTTACAGTGGGGGTGTTTTGGAGTGAATGAGGAGGGTGTTAGGTGGTGTGTCTATTGTTACTTATTTATGTTACTTCATCCAGCGGTGTTAGTTATGTATGCCAACTTACCATTGTGGGTGGAAATAATTTATATTTACTAATAAATTGTTTCATTTTTCTAATCTTTCACAGCCTGTGTGTTCCTCTCCTGTCCTGTCTCTAGACCCTCTGGTCCTTTTTTTCACATTTTCAGCAGACTGTAAACAAAAGAGCTGACAGTAAAAAAAATGTAAAAAAACGACGTGAGGTCCCCCCTCTTCTCTCCCCACCCCCCACACTCTAAGGGGAGGTCTCAGAGAGTTGTAGATGATACAATTGGGTGGAAAAAAGGTGCAGGGTAAGTAGCAGAAGGAGAAATGTTCACGTTTTAGAAGCACAAACCCCCCCCCCCCCCAAGCCCCACAACCCAGGAGATACCCAAGGAGAAATTGGTCAGAGTAATCAATATCCTAATAACAATTATGGAGTCCCAGTAAGAAATCAGTTTGATCCTTTTTACCAAGAGGATGTTAATGGATGCTGGTTGCAGATATCTCCTTTTTTGGGAAACAGATGAGGAGGGGGACCACCAAGATGGGACAGAGAAAGAAGGAAATATGGCAACACCCATGGAAAAAATAAATACAGAGGGTGTAGGGCAGGTAGAAAGTAAGAGAAAGAAGAGCAAAAAAGGAGGAAGAAGTGGCGAGGAGTTAGAATCTTTAACCTTAGCCAGGCCACTCTAAATAAACCGGAATTGAACATTTTGGATTTGGGTCTTAAATGTGCATCAAGGAAAACCTCAAATTTGAAGTTTATGTGGACACCCACAAATATATTAGAAAATTAAACCTAAAAAAGTACTTTTTGGGAAATCTTTTAGTGAGGACATTGAGGGAGGGGTGGCGCAAAATAGAGTGGATAGTGGTTTGAAAAACAAATTCACTTTAAATCCCCAGATTAGCAATAATCATTATGTGGAAGCCTTTAAAGGCATGGTACTGAAAGAAATAGAAACTCTGGCCCTAGAAAGTATGTTAATCCAGGTTATCTTAAGTAAGGTATTATAGACCTGGAAAAAGAAAAGACATAGTAATGAGAGTGGCAGATAAATAGGTGGGAGGGAGTGGTAATTTTAGATTGAATGATGTATGAACAAGAAATTAATGGGCTTCTTTCGGATAGGGATACTTATGGAATATTGAGAAAAGACCCTACTATCACGTAGAAAAAAGAGCTGTATAATTTGATAGAATAAAGGAAAAAGAGGAAAGTTTTAACAAAAAAAGAGGCTAAGACTATACATTCCTTACCTAAAATCTATAAACACCTGACTGGATTTCCTAAAAGACACTAAGGATTTATTGGTACTACTGAAACATATCAAATTACAAGCGGAAAATATTTTCTTTGAGTACATCACGGGACACAATGCAGGCTATATACAATACTATCTGGGTTATACACCACCTATAGCTGAATGGACACTAGCAGACCAAAAAATAGACAGGAAGTCCCCCTCTATATAACCCCTTCCCTACAGGAAGTACGTCAGTTTTTTGCCAGTGTCTTGAAGGTGGATGGGTACATTTGTTTAAGCTCTCTATGAGTTTCATATTATGGTCCAGAGCCAGGTCTTGAGAATCAATGGACAGTTTTTTTTTATCGGATTCATTTAAAATGGCTATGTACTAAGATAAATGGTACCCGAGCCTTGCAAAGAAGGTGGAAGACTCGGCAAAGTTTTGCTTGTAATGCGACCCTTGTGGTGCTGGACCCTATGTAGTGGAATCCTAGTCACTACAGAACTAAGCCAATTCCTGCAGCATGCTGTACAGGTCCAAGGGAATGGACCCAAATTGAAAATGGTACCCAGTCCTTGAATGACAAAATCCACCGTAATGGGGAAGATTGGGCTCCCAGTTGCCTACAGAAACCCTGCGGAGGGATGGATAAGTGTAGCCCCTTTATTTTATACAAACAGGGTAGTAAGTGTCTCCCTGCTTTACTTGCAACAGATCAGCTGTTAGCCTTGGATACAAGGCTTGTCTCTGTGCGGGATACTTTGTGGTATTTGCGTAGTAATGGTTTTCTTCTGTCGACTCGACCATGCAGCCCTTCTTTCTTCAAGTGCCTCCTTATTGTGCATCTTGAAACAGCCACACCACATGTTCTGTATTTCACCTGAAGTTATTTGTGGGTTTTTCTTTGCATCCCGAACAATTTTCACTACTGGTAGCATGAGGCGATACCTGGACCCCTATAGAGGTTGCACAGGCAGTCCAACTCCTCCAGGATGGCAAATCAATACATGCCATTGCCAGAAGGTTTATGTGTCTCCCAGCACAGTCTCAACAGCATGGAGGAGATTCCAGGAGACAGGCAGTTACTCTAGGAGAACTTGACAGGGCCGTAGAAGGTCCTCAACCCATCAGCAGGACCACTATCTTCTCCTTCTGTGCAAGGAGGAACAGGATGAGCACTGCCAGAGCCCTACAAAATGACCTCCAGCAGGCCACTGGTGTGATTATCTCTGACTAAACAATCAGAAACAAACTTTTTGAGGGTGGCCTGAGGGCCCGATGTGCTCCACTGGTGCCTTGTGCTTTTCAAAGATGAGAGCAGGTTCACCCTGAGCACATATGACAGACGTGAAACGGTCTGGAGAAGCCCTGGAGAACGTTATGCTGCCTGTCATGCCTTCAGCATGACTGGTTTGGTGGTGCGTCAGTGATGGTCTGGGGAGGCATATCCATGGAGGGTTGCAAAGACCTCTACAGACTAGACAATGGCACCCTGACTGCCATTAGGTATTGGGATGAAATCCTTGGACCCACTGTCAGACCCTACGCTGGTGCAGTGGGTCCTGGGTTCCTCCTGATGCACGACAATGCCCTGTCTCATGTGGCAAGAGTATGCAGCCAGTACCTGGAGAATGAAGGAATTGATACCACTGAATGTCCCCCACGCTTGCCTGACCTAAATCTAATAGAACACCTCAGGGACATTATGTTTCGGTCCATCCGACGCTGCCAGATTTCACTTCAGTCTGTTCAAGAGCTCAGTAATGCCCTGATCCAGATCTGGGAGGAAATACCCGAGGACACCATCCGTCGTCTCATTAGGAGCACATGCCCTGACATTGTCAGGCATGCATACAAGCACGTAGGGGCCATACAAACTACTAAGTACCATTTTGAGTTGCTGCAATGAAATTTCAGCAAAATGGACTATCCTGCTGCATCATTTTTTCACTTTGATTTTCGGGGTGTCTTTGAATTCAGCCCTCTTGTAGGTTCATACTTTCCATTTCCATCAAACGTTGTGGCATCCTTTCAGTCCTAACACATTACCCAGTCCATATCAGTATAGATATCCAGCATGATATTTTTCCCCATTGAGATCTAATGTGTTTTCAAAGTGTTCCTTTAATTTGTTTGAGCAGTGTATATATCCCATAGTTTGTAGAGTCTATAACTTTCTAACAGACTAAATAATATACACTGATTTGGGTTATTTTTACAGAAGAAATGTAGTAGACTATATTATGACATGGATTTATGAAGAATTATTTGTTTGCATAATTCTATAACAGAAACCAAGAAAAACATGTTATTTAAAATGTTCTGTATCTTTTTTTGTTTATATTATTATTAATATACAGGATTTATATAGCGCCGATAGTTTACGCAGCGCTTTACAACATTAGGGCAGACAGTACAGTTACAATACAATCCTATACAGGGGGAATCAGAGGCAAAAAATAAAAAACTCAGTGGTGACTAAATACCACCAAAAGAAAGCTCTATTTGTGTGATAAAAATTATATAAATTTAATTTGGGTACAGTGTTGCATGACTGAGCAATTGCCAGTTAAAGTAGCACAGTGCGGAATAGCAAAAAATGGTCTGGTCATGAAGGGGTAAAACCTTCTGGAGGTCAAGTGGTTAACACTATGGGTACTGAAATTGCAAACAAAACGTTTGCATTCTAATGGCTAATGCAATATTTTGGATGCCGTTTATATAGGTTACCACTTTGAGAACTAGTGGCATCTGTCAGTGTCAGTAAAATGCAGCTCAGCACATCCCCCCCCCCCCCCCAAGTGTTTAATTCCAACACCCACAATACAGCTTTTTGTGTCCTCCACCGCAGGAATTTAGGACACTGAAACTTTGTGTGTTTCAGCGGGTGTTTCCACCAAAAATAAGTAATGTCATTGTTTCACAGATCTGATATGCTCTAGTGAAATGTCACGGACCTATTCTGCCGTCTCCATATTGAAGATGGATTCTGCTCTGTGTTGGTGTCAACAGGATAATATTACACATTAGGATGTGGTAGAGATCTGTTAGGAATTTGCACTTTGATTCAATGAAATGAATAGGTGAGTACGAGCTGTTTGAATAAGTGAGAAGGGACAGTGTGCTAATAACACCATCAAACAAGACTGTATAAAGAGGTCACCTAGGAAGGATATATACAGTGTATGTATTTTGTATAGGTCCTGTATGTGATGAGTTGTGAGAGGTTCACATTCTTTTGTTGGGTGCTGTAACTTGTGCATTGCACAGACTCACATACTCCAGATACAGACACCAGGCTTTCCTTAGCTACTCTGATAAGCAAATGAAACAAATGTTGACCGATTACCTTCTATAGGAATATCTTTCCATCCATATGGTGCTAGCTTCTGGGTGAGGTTTTTCGTAGTCTCTTCTGTTAAATGACGGTCCCACATGAGTACCGGGGTGTCAAAGTTGAATATCTCTCTGAAAGAAGATTTCTGCACTTGAGTACGCAGATTGTCAGGGCAGGCTGATGCAGGGTGCTGAGTCTGAAAAAAGTAGAGAATTACATACGGTTCATTCGAACATATGTTCATTGCGTTCAACTGAGATCCTTAGAAACCACAGAATTTTGTCCAAGATAATATTTTTCTTCATACATTTGTGAAAATGAATTGCAGAACGTAGGACAATGCTATCTTTAGCTGCCTTGCTTTTTTCCAATATCTTAAGCCTCGTACACACGTTCGGATTGTTGGCCAACAAAGCGTCAGACTTTTGTCCGAAGGGCGTGTGCCAGGAACTTGTCTTGCATACTAGTGGTACACAATTGTTGGCCAACAAACACGAACCTAGTGACCTACTACGTGAAATTTCAGCACTTGAGCGCCACCCTTTGGGCACCTTCTGCTAATGTCGTGTTTGGTGAGCATTGATTCTGAGCATTCGTGTTTGTACTTTGGACTTTTGTGTGACGGACTTGTGTACACGCGATAGGAAAATCTGACAACAGACCGTTGTCTGCCAAAAATTAAAGCCGCATACATACGATCGGACTTTCTGAAGGGAAATGTTCGATGACAGGCTGTTGGTGGTAAATCTGACTGTGTGTATGCTCCATCAGACAATTGTTGTCAGACTTTCCGCGGACAAATGTGTGTTGTCGGATTTTCCAAGCGTGTGTACACAAGTCCGTCGGACAAAAGTCCAAAGTACAAACACGCATGCTCGGAAGCAAGGATGAGCCAGAACAGGTCGGTCTTGTAAACTAGCGTTCGTAATGGAGAATTAACATTTGTGGCGTGGCAAATTATAAAATTTCCAAATGCAGCGCACAATTCTCTTCTTCTTTAATAGGATAATAATGAAGCTGCTTTGCTGGTGATACTGATGGAGTTATTGCAAACTCATTTTCAAAGGCTTTTTTTTCTAGTGATATCAAGAATAATATTATTATGCTTTTTTTTTTTTATTTGGCCAAGTTACCACAACACCATTATCCCATAGTTTTTATGATCAAAGATACAACTATGTTGGTGTCCCTTGTCAATTTTACTTTGTATTTTTTTAAAATGTAAACTGCCTATTCCCAAACTGTCATTTGAAGTAAAACACATAGCCAAGTATTATTCTCCACAATTTTTTTATTGTGCATTAAAAAAAGAAAACAAGTAAAATTAGACATGTTATCTGCCAATAGAACTTACCAAAAAGTGCATTCTATGCATCCAAAAATATAGAAAATATACCAAATCAAATCATTATTATTCAACCCAAAAAATAATGTCAAAGCAATAACTCCAAGGCCAATAATAAATAACACGTTATCTCCTCCGATTCCGCAACATGTCTGGTTGACGAACGGCCGTTCAGAAACGAACTGAAAAGCACGAAATGAAAAGCGCAAAATGAAAAGCGATAAATGAAAAGCGTGAAATGAAAAGCGCGAAAAGAAAAGCACGAATCAACACTCACCAAACTTCTACTAATACGAAATTAGCAGAAGGAGCCCAAAGGGTGGTGCTAAAGAGCTGAAAAACCACATAGTACATCTAGCATGTCATTATGTTCGTAATTGTTGGCCAACAATTGTGTGGCCGTGTGTATGCAAGATAAGTTTGGGCCAATGCCCTTCGGACAAAATTCCACAGTTTTGTTGGCCAACAATATGATCGTGTGTACGTGGCTTTACTAGCCTGCCATCCAACATTTGTTGGCGTAAAGTTGGACAATAATTGTCTGATGGAGTGTACTCACGTCGGATTTTCGGCAGTCTGTCATCACACAATTCCCGGACTAAAATCCGATCGTGTGTACGGAGGCTTTAGAGCAGATATTGGATGAGATGCTAAGCCTGGTACACACGTAAAGCTGACACACGTAAAAACTGACAGATCGCCATACAAACACACGTGATGTTAGTGCGGCTATCTCCCCCCCTGTACCTTTGTGTTCTGGCAGGGGGACTTCCCCCTACCAGAACACACTAATCAGATGCTGGTTTTCCAACATGTCCCTTCGACAAGAGCCAGTCATTAGACCGGCTTCTGTCAGAAAGACAGCTGTACACATTAACTGAATGTTGGCTGGCTCCTTTTTAACTGGTTGATATTTGGCCTGTGTGTACCCAGTCTCAGGAATGAAATTATTTGAAGTCTAAAGCTGCCTATACGCAGATTGAATTTCAGCTGATACCTGCCGAATCGGCTGAAATACTTTCCCTGGGTGTCCCTGTCTGCCTCACTAGACTCAACAAAAGCTGATTTTTTAAATGTACTTTTATCGAAAAAGCCATATGGAATATTCTTGGCCATCCAGTCAGAGTGCAGCCCACTAAGTTCAGTTTACAAGATTTCTGGCAGGATCAACAGGTTTTTGCACTTATCAAACAGATATAACAAAACACTTTCAAGGTCCATTCACACTTGTGCTTTGTGACAACGCAAGCGTTAACATGTGCTACCACAATGTAGAGCAGGGCACCTACTCTATGTGCCAATCATTGTCAATAGCGCCACACTGCACTGTACAGTAGAGCTCAATTCGCTGTAGTGCACCACAATGCATATGCTGTGTGTTGGGGTGTGCTGCTTTGTTAAAAGGAGATTATGCATATTTTTTCATCCTTTGTGGTGGGTTAGCAACCCATTCATAACAAACAAGCTGCATTAAGGCACTGCATGTTAACACATGTGCATTAACGCACCACAACAGACTGCTTAAATGTGAATTGGCCTTCTATTGTATATTTAACAAACCCAAAAGGAGTAAAAAAAAAAAAGAAGAAGTTTACTTTTAGGGTTTACATACACTAACATTTTAAGAACCTATCATGTGAGTTTTTGGTTTTACGAGAACTTACATTTTAAATACTGGCTATATCCATAACAGGCAATAAAAAATTTGGCAAGACTGTGGTCATCACACTACTACCTCAGAGTTTTACTTACATAGGATCTCTACCATACAGGTGGACACATATATGTCAACCCCTTAGAATGACCATAGACTTGAATCTATTTGGACATTGAGTCTAACTGGACATTCAGAGGCAATCTAAGCCCTCAACTTACCTCCATGGAAATGGGAGATGGTGGAGTGAGAGCTGGTGCTGGCTTCTCATAGGGAAGAACAATAGTGAGCAGAGCAGGTTTGCTAATCAGTTCTCCCAATAGATTCTCCCATTATGCACCACTGACATGAGGCTGTAACCCAATGCGGATGTGATAATTTCACCTATTTTCTGTGGAAAGAAGTGTTTCTAAACCCTGACAATGAACTTCATGCATTTGCTCCATTTTAGTCTGTTAACTATACCATTGAAGCATTTTGTTATATCTGTTCGGTAAGACAAAAAATACCTGTTGATTATGTTAGAAATTTTGTAAGGTTACAACTTCCTGTGCACTTGACTCTTCTGAATGTTATCAGTTAGTATTGTTCCCAGTTGTCTTTGTAGACTACAAAACACCCCTTCCAATGTTAGAGAGACGAGTACAGGGGAACACTTTCTGTAGTCCCAATGCACTTCTTGTCCTAGGGTGACAACGCTGCACTCCTAAGGTACAGTACGTTGCGTGAGCATTGTCACTCCAGGCCAGAAAGTGTGTTACTGGCAGGATTACCAAGTGAAAACAACGAAAAAAGTGTAAAAAAATCCCCCAAAAAACGAATGTGGTCACCACAAGGTATGGTAAGTGGCAGTGCACTGTGCAGACCACACATACATTTTTGTTCTTGGGGTTTTGCTGTGGAGACAGAATGAGTCAGCAGAAACATGCTAGAGTTATTCATCTGATCTTTACTATGTATACTCAAGAGTGCATGTTTTTTGTTTAATAAGTGTGACCGTTTGTTTTACAAATAAACTGATATTTTCAGTGACTTCTAAAGGTCCATTTCTAGTGCAGTGCTATGTGGTAGAGCGTCAGACCCCTAACAGAAGTGTAATCATATGCGTGATTTCCAGTTCTAAGAGAGGGTCTCTCTATGGGTCCCCAGAGAGATCCAAAGAAAGGAGAACAGCACAGGTTATAGTAAGTCAAGTATAATTGTATTAGTCTTGATAGAAAATCAAGAGGCACAGACAACATGTTTCAAAGGTTCACAACTCTCCCTTAATCATTGCTTGTGTACTGGCAGTGATAGAAGAAATTCTGGGCAGTAAAGAGTCTCCAAATAGCATAAGGCTGCTTGCACATGGGAGTAAAAACAGATATTTTTTTACGGATCTGTAATCAGATGTATTGCTGTCTATGACACAATGCACACTGCTGTGTAAGGATCAGTACAGCAGTGCTGAGTACAGAGCTGTAAAAAAATAAATAAATAATAATTTTTTACATTTATCTGCAGCAAATTACACCTAAATGCCTGTACTCTAGTACATACACACAATGATACAGGCATATAGGTGTAAAAAAGGGTGCTGGCCCAACAGGGTTTCCTCCTACAGCCTCCTCTACTGTGGGGAAGAGGGAGCTGGAAAGTTAAGGGGGTGATCAAAGTGCTGGAAGAGGGAGTGGGCAGCACAATTATAGGAACTAGTCTCACCTGTATGGCTCCCCCTACACTACAGTGCTTCAACCTATCCTTCTCTCCCTCCCCACTGGCTTTCAGTTACTTAGGGAGAGTCACACGGGGGGGGACTAGTTCCAATAATTGTGCCAACCACCCCCCCTCCAGCACTCTGATCTCCCCCGCTTCAATTTCCAAACCCCCCCCCCGCAGCTCTGATCTCCCCCCTCCTTGCAGCTCTGCCAGCTTCTCTCCGCTTAAGCAGAATGAAGAATTGGTCCCTGGGAGAGAAGATCTGCCCGCAGAGGCAGGAATGTCAACAAGCAGCCACGCCACGTCGGCATACCAAGATTGACAAGGCCAATTGGGAGCAAACAGAATCCCTTCGGCCTCTATCCTGCACAGGAGATGAGGGACACTCTTGAGAAGAGGAAATGCATAAATGAGACAATACTTGCTTCACAGTGCCACCAGAGCATCTGTTGTGCCTGCCAGGGGATGCCTTACTCTTTCAGCAAACCTCAGCACCTTCCTCAGACCAGAGCCACCACAGGAAAGAGGCCCTGCCAAGCTAGCCCAAGCAAATCTGATTGTCCAAGAATGCAGGAAACCTATTCCATTTGGACAAGATATCCTTCTGCAGAACCCTTGTGCGAAACTGCGCATATAAGACTGTCTCAAAGGTGGACATCATGAAGCCCAGAACCTGCATGCAAAAATGCAGACCACATGAGGGACAGCAGCAATCGAACTGCAGTCCTTGGCCTGGTCCCAGTCGAGAATCAGACCCATACACCCCAACTGCCTGGTTGAGTTCAGAGCAGATTTCCTGAAGTTCAAAACCCATTCAAACTCCTGTGGAATGCGCATGGTAATTGCTACATTGTCCGTCAGTGCAGAATAGGTCTCACAAGAAAAGGTTGTTCAGGTAGCCAATCATGGCAATCCCCCGTTGTCTCAGCAATGCCAGCACCGGAGCCAGTACTTTGGTAAACATCCATGGAGGGGAGGACAGATCAAAGGGAAGTGCCAGAAACTGATCATGCGTGTCCCTTAAGCGCATTCCCAGAAGCGCTGGTTCCCGGCACAGATGGGAACATGCAAGTACATATTCTTGAGGTCTATGGAAGCCAGGAAATCTCCCTGAAGAAGGGAGGCCACCACTAAACAGATGGATTCCATCTTGAACCTTTAAGAAGCAATTCAGGGGTCTGAGGCCCTGAATCGCACTGACATCTTCCTTCTTCGGAACCTTAAACAGGTTGGAGTAAAAACCCTTAAAACCTCTCTGGGTCCGGAACTGGGCCAATCACACCCTGGAGTAGCAGATCCTGCACTGCCCCATAAAGACCAGAAGGCGTGACAGGGAGAGACAAAGATTTGAAGGAAAGAATTTGTCTGACAGGTAGGAAAAAAATTCTATTTTGTAGCCTGACAAAATCAGTTTGTGGACCCACTTGTCAGAGAGCAGGGAAGTCCACAGGTCTGCAAATCAATGAAGACGATGGGAGGGGGGCAAGCTTTCATGCCGAGGAGCACTTGTCCGCAGGCTTGTGAGACCAGGTTCGCTTTGTGCTCGCGGGAGCCTTGAAGGCTTTGGATTCTTTGTCTGAGGAGCCAGGGGAATGAAAGCCTTTTGTGTGCACAGAAGGAAAGACTGTACTTGCAGCGTGGCTCCTTCCCCCTCTTGGACTGTGGGAGAAAGATACTCTTTTAACCAGTAAGGCCTGGTTCACACCTGCGTTTTTTGGTGCTTTTTGCAGCACTGCACTACAGGTCATTTACCATGGTTTCCAATGGAACACGTTTACATCTATGTTTTTTTCAGCCACTACGTTTTTGGAAAGGGTGAGGGACTTTTTTAGGTGCAAAATGGTGCTGTTTTTTACTTTTGTGTTTCAATAGACTTCAATGTAGAAGCTGTAGAAAAGCATGTAGTGCGTTTTTGCAGCGATTTTGCTGCTATTTTACCACAATTTTGCCATCATTGGCATTTTGCATTTTTTTTAATCTGCCCAACAACAAATTAGCCAAAAAAAAGCATAAAAAAAGGAAAACGCAATTCGCAAAATCGCAGTAAAACCACGTGTGCAAAAACGCACAGCAAAAAGCACTGCAGTAATGATCAAAAGAAAACTGCATAGGTATGCACCGAGCCTACGATTCTTAATGATGTCATCCAGGGTGGCAACAAAGAGAAGTTCTCTCTGGCAGGTGGGTAAGTCTGCCAGGTCTGCAGACCAACACTTAAAGTGATTGTAAACGAAATTTACTGACAGAAACTAAGAAAAACTTTTTTCTTTTCAAAATTGCCACTGTCTCAATCACCGCTATAATGGCCACCCATCCACCATAACCCGGGCTACAGAAGTTAGATGAGATCCACAACAAAAGGCCAACACTCCAGTCCACCTCAAAGCAGCCAACAAAAAGGTCACAGGCAAAATGACCGCGACAACAAGCAGGTCCCCCAAAAAATGTCCACTGCAGCTACAACAAAATGGCCACCAGCAACCCATCCGGCACATGGGAAACCCTATATACCCAAAACAAACCCCTGACAGGAGGAGAGAGTCCACTGCCCCGCCCCTTGGACCATAAGTGCCGCTCACCCATGTCAGGGTGACCAGCAGAAAACAGGAGGAGGAGGGTGGGGGAGAGGGATGGGGAGACAAGAACATAGGACCAAGGCCTGGAGGGGAGGAGGAGATCCCAGCATGGCCAAATACCCCAAGGAGTACCCATGCCCCGCACCGAGCCAGAGGGAGAGGGGGCATCTACTTACTAATCCGGGGAGATGCGGGTAACACTCTTGAGACAGATACATCTTCCACCGAGGTGGGGGCTGTCAGCTAGGGAAATGCTGTGACATGGACATCAGATGCCTGGTTATATGTGCCCCTGTAAAGACCTTTAACTCGCCACCTGCCCCAGGTCCAGGATGGGGCTACTGCAGCCGACCCAGCACATAGCTGAAGGTCTGTGTGAGCTCGCTGGCTAGGCTGGGGTGAATACGGGATCTAGATTATCCAGCCTGTTATCCAGCCTGGCTGTTGGATAAAGATCTCTGCAGGAGAAGAACACAGGAAAAAACATCATGGAACCACAGGTCCCAGGAGGTAACTGGGTGCTCTTTCCTACACTAGGCAGAAAACAACTGAGATGCCCATAGCAGAGAAAGGGTTTATACCAACTAGAACTGCCCACAGGTGGTGCTGCTTTCTGCCTACTGTCTTCCTTTTCTTTAGGTGGTGGTATAAACCATATGGTCGAGAATAAGAAGAAGCTGTGTTTGTCAATGAAGGCAAGAGAAAGTACTGGTTCACTTTAAACACCCTGTGACAAAGAAACATTTGGTACTAAATAATGTGGCCTTTCTCAACTTTCTTAACATGGATATACCCATGGTCCTGTTAGCTAGCCAGGTGCTGAACCCCAGGAGCTCACTTATGCTTTGCTTGAACTTGAATACAAAGGTAAACGGGAAGCACACAGTGTTTTAAAAAATTCAATTCGCTTTATTAAACGAGCAAGCTACATACAGCACACACCAGCCTTCCACCTAAGGCCACGCCTCCAACACATTTCACCAACAGCAGGGCTTAACTATAGAGAACAACCTCTATGATTAAGTCCTACTATGGGTCAAATTTGTTGGAAGGATGGCCTTAGGTGGAAGGCTTGTAGTGTGTGCTGTATGTAGCTTGCTTGTTTATGAAGGCTAACTGAATTTTTAAGATGTCATTGGTGTGCAACCCATTTCCTTTGAATTTTGTTATAAATGTTTAATAACTGCAAAAATGTATAGTATAACTTCCTATACATTCTGTCTCTTCACCATTGTTATCAGTTAGTATTGTTCCTAATTATCAGTTATGACCAGAAATCGGGTTTGGAGACTAGAAGCTATAGCAGTAGAAGGGTTCCCACTGACTAGCAGTATAAGTACCAAGTAGGTCACCCTGGTGGATGACGCGGGCTCATCCGAGGTGCGGGGTCTACGCACTAACTAATCTTCATGAGAGCTCCTGATGTTAGAGATGGGTTTCTCTGTGTGCTAGTGCCAGGTCGCACCAGGAGGTGAGCAAGGCAGGGACTGGTAGAAGTAAGGGATCAATCAGAAGTGTAGTCAGTAAACAAGCCAAAGGTCGGTAACAAGTGGTTGAAGGTTGGAATCAAGCAGAATTGTAGTTGGGGCACAAGCCAATAGTCGGTAACTAGTGGTTGCAGGTTGGGATCAAGTGGATGCAAAGTCGTGGAACAAGCCAAAAGTCAGTAACGAGTGGTAGAAAAATTAATTGATGTCAGTAAAAGGAGCAAAATATTGGCTGGAGAAGAGCACAATAATCTGGCCAACAGGAAGTGAGGAAACATGGCTTAAATTAGGAAGTTCATTGGAGGAGCAAAGAGTTCAAGGTTCAGCAGAAACAAGGTAATCCCCAAGACAAGATTGTCCAAGGGATCAGACAGGGAATTGTGCAGCATCTTGGGTGGCACAACGAGAAGAGCTACATCCAGACACTACTAAGGTCCCAGGTTAGGATCCAGACCCGCACACTATCTTTCTGTGGACTACAACACCCTTTCACCTATGTTATGGTGTTTTTATGTTATGGAGAGAGGGAAGCATTCTGCAGTCATGTTCTACAATGACAACATTGAGCACTGTCACCCTAGGACAGGAACTGTGTAACTGGCAGGATCACAAAAAAAAAAGAAAACCAATCCAGCCACCAAACCTAGATCAAAAGAGGTAAGTTGCTATATATCAATTGTTTGTTCTTGTGTTTAGATATGCTTTAACATCATCAATGCAAAGTTGTCACCATTATCCAATGGTACTATTTACCTTGGCTTTTGTCACCAACTTTGGCAGTGCTGCTTCCTCCTTAATGTCACTTTTCCTGAAAGGAACAGATTTGTATGTGTTAGGATTGTACTGATTACAATGAAATAGTGTCAGACAAAGAATTGATCTGGCTGTGGAATCTCACCGTTCCTCCTTGGCCTGGTTATCTGGAGAAGCCAGGCTTCCATTCAATCTTTCTAACACAGT
The DNA here is from genome assembly GCF_042186555.1 of Aquarana catesbeiana. Lineage (NCBI taxonomy): Eukaryota > Metazoa > Chordata > Amphibia > Anura > Ranidae > Aquarana > Aquarana catesbeiana. The sequence continues at coordinate 169,682,497 of NC_133335.1, forward strand.
AGAAGGACCAGGGTCTTGCCAGAAATCACTGTAAAATATAAAAACATCTTTTAATTATCAATCAAAAATTTGTAATAGGAATGATCAACGTTATAATAATTTCAACAATATCTTTATCATAAAACAACTCTATCTTGAAAAAAAACTTTTTGTACCCCTGCTCTACTCAGCTGCTGATAGCCAAGAAAATCTTCTGACCTGCATAATTGTTTCAGTTTACAGTACTGAAGCCAGAGTATCAGCATGACAAGCAAGCAACTAGCATTTTCAGAATGAAGACAAAAATGGCAGCCCCGATACTTCTTTTATAATAGGTTTACTTTAAGCACACATTGTCAGGTATTGAGTTCCAATTTAAAATGTATGTGCATTTGAGTCTGACATTATCCCAGTGTGTCTAGCTAGTACAATAATATGTGAAAAGTATTGACATTTCTGACATTATTAGTGTCACATTCTGCTGGCCTTGAGGAAATGATATGTCAATATATCTGAGCCCTGTAAAAAGATAAAAGGTAGCAGGCTTGGCAAGACACAGGGAACTGGCAAGGGGCTTGGTAGACGCATGTTGTGGGGTAACTTAAGAGGGGACATCAAGACTTAGATGTGTGACATTTGCAAGAGAGAGGAATGAGAAGGGGGTGAGTTATGAAACCCATCTGTTAGGGATTCTGTTCTGCTGTGTGTCTACAAGCTGGATTAAACTAAGGGGGAACAGGTGGTGGACTGGGCTGATGGCTGGTGCACCGAGGATATGGATAACAAAAACAGCAGGAAAGGCGAGCTGCGGAGTTGGGATGGAAAATGGGATGCTTTTTTTGTTTCACAGTTAAAATAATACCAGAGACTAAAATGAATAAAGATTCATATCTGGAAGAAGGAGCTGAATATTTTTCATATAATGGAATTAAAATGGATTAGCTTTACTTTCATCAACAAGTGCTTTCCTTTAAACCATTTCCCGAGAGTAATCCCATGCTCTGGGCTACTCTCTTTTTTTATTTGGTCATAGTCTACAGATATTCATGAACATGAGAACAGCCGATGCAGTACAGGCAGTGGGACAGGTAAGTATTTGTACTCTCATTTAACAGCTATGGCTTGCTTAGTGACAGATTTGCTTAATGACAGAAGTGAAGCTGTGGTTTTCTCATGCAGGGCAAAGTAGCAGGTTTAACTTAAAGTGGATGTAAACTCTCACATATACCCAGTGAAGTGAATAGCCTCAGATGTTACACAGAGATGAAACAAATCCTCCTACATAAGTTTTACATGTATATCTGCTGTTTTCAGCTTTCTATATTTTTAAATTTCTTACATCGGGTTAGAATTTTCACTTCCTCATTCAGCAGTAGCAGTGTAGTCTTGCCTTACACTGGGAGACAGCTGATTGGAGGAAAGGCACACATCCCCCTCCACATTGGCAGAAGAATGAAGATCATTTCAGAGCTGTGCTGTGACAAGGCAAGCTCTCTGCTAATCTATTTATATCAACCTTGATACAAATTTTCAGCTGCTTTTATCTCCCGTCTAGGAGAACTTGTCAGAAGTTATCATGCTAATAACAGAAGAACGGAGTAGCATAAAGACACGGGACTTATGGCTTTGGAGATAGAGATAAAACACTACAGATATATGTGCCTGGGTCAAATTTCATGAATCAGGTTTACATCTATTTTAAGGTTAGGTTCACGCATGTGTGGTGCAAATTTCAGATCTGTTTTCACTGCAAATTTCTAAAGCAGCTGTTCAATGATTCAGCTGTGATTTCAGATACAGTTCAGATGCAAATTTGGAGCAGGCGGCCACTGGCGTCTTTAACAATAGCTGGTTGTTAAGGAGTGGGCCAGGAAGCCGGCCGCTGTGTCCTCAACAGCCAATGACTCATCAGCTGTCAGCAGGTTCCCCGCTTACAGTTGAATGTAAACCAAAAAACCTAAGAACAAAATTTGAGAAAAGAACAGCGTGCCCACCCACAATCCATGCCAGGCCCTTTGGGTCTGGTATAGATTTTAACGGGAACCCCATGGCAAAATTTAAAAAGAACGGCATGGGGTCCCCCCCAAATCCATACCAGACCCTTATTCGAGCATGCAGCCTGGCAGGCCCTTTGGGTCTGGTATAGATTTTGAGGGGAACTCCATACCAAAATAAAAAAAAAAATGGCATGGGGGTCACCCCTAAAATCCATTCCAGACCCTTATTCGAGCTTGCAACCTGGCAGGCCAGGAAGGAGGGGGGGCGAGCGAGCAGGGACAAAGGCCTCTTTCCCACAACCCTGACTGGTGATTGTGCTGGTCTGCAGGCGAAGCCCCCCAGATCTTGCCCCCCCATGTGAATGAGTAGGGGGTACATTATACCCCCTACTCATTCAGCAAAAAGTGTCAAAAATCAATAAAAACACAGAGACAGCATTTGACAAGGCCTTTATTAAAATAAAAACAAAAAGCAAAAACAATGTCCCCCGATGTAGGTCCAGCATCAATCATGATGAACGCTGCCCATTGCAACCCGAAAAAAACCTCTGTACCCGTCGCTGGCTCCCGCAGTATTACAGTTCATGAATAACCAAGAGACACCCGGTGAAGTTCTTCTTATTTATTTATTTTATTAACAGTATATATTATAGGTACTTATATAGCGCCGTCAATTAACGCAGTGCTTTACATTTACATTGTACATTCACATCAGTCTTATAGTGTGTCAACTGTCTCCCAACCGTGCTCCTGCATTGTCACCCTGTTACATGTTCCCCTGATTGAGGCTACAAATCATGTGTTCCTCCGCCGCAATGTCGCACTCCCGATAACAATCGCAGATCGCCACCATTACTAGCAAAAAAAAAAATAATAATAAAAATGCCATAAATCAATAACCTATTTTGTAGGCGCTATAACTTTTGCGCAATCCAATCAATATACGCTTATTGTGATTTTTTTTTTTTACCAAAAATATGTAGAAGAATACATATCGGCCTAAACTGAGGAAAAAATGTATTTATTTATTTTTTTAAATTGGGAAATTTATTATAGCAAAAGTAAAAAATATTGTGTTTTTTTTCAAAATTGTCCTTTTTTTTTTGTTTATAGTGCAAAAAATAAAAACCACAGAGGTGATCAAATACCCCCAAGCTCCAGAAATACCAGAAGGCTCTATTTGTGGGGAAAAAATGATCAAACTTTCATTTGGGTACAACGTCACACGACCGTGCAATTGTCATTCAAAATGTTACAGTGCTGAAAGCTGAAAATTGGCCTGGGCAAGAAGGGGGTGAAAATGCCCTGTATTGAATGGCCTCTTATATCTGAATTATTTGTCCCTCCTATTGGTAATATTAATCAATTCAAACAAGGTGTGCATGCCCAAACACCAAAAAACCTAGGGACGATGCCTGAAGACTATTAGGACTTTACTAGGTTGATTTGTTGGATATTATTATTACTATGGCATATCAATATATATATATATATATATATATATATATATATATATATATATATATATATATCATTATTTATGGCATTTTTATTATTTTTTTTTTTTTACTAGTAATGACGGCGATCTGCGATTTTTATTGGGAGTGTGACATTGCGGCGGACACTATTTTGGGACCATTGACAAGTATACAACGATCAGTGCTATAAATATGCACTGATTACTGTATAAATGTCAATGACAGGGAAGGAGTTAACACTAGGGGGCGATCAAGGGGTTAAATGTGTTACCTAGGGAGTGATTCTAACTTTGGGGGGAGGGGACTGACTGGGTGAGGAGACTCATCGGTGTTCCTATATACTAGGAACACACGATTGGTCTCCTCTCCCCTGAGAGGACTTCCTGCTCTGTGACGAGCAATCGCGGGTACCCGGCGGACATCGTGGCCGCCGGGCAGGCGCCCCCTACAACACCGGGAAGCCGAGGATGTCATATGATGGCCGCCCGGAGGGACAGAGTGTTCCGGCGGCTGTCATATTACAATGGCAAGATGGGAAGTGGTTAACTGAGATTCTGCAATGGCTTGCTGGCACATATTACACTGTCAAGGTCCACTGTTATCAGTATCAGGAAGCCGATCCAGAGCAATAACGTGCAACACTGGAGGGAGTGCATGTAGACTGAAAGTGTCTGAAAGAAGCTGGCGGCAATCAGCAGCACACTGACATGAAAAGGGTTAAAAAAAGTGCAGACAAAATTGTATCTGTTTATCATGCACTGTGCTTTAACAAAATAAATATCACACAGTTGGGGCTTAAATCTACTTTATTTTATTGAAGCATTTTCTATAGGCTGAGCAATCTCCAGTTTAGTAAATTACCATCTTCATAATATCTTACAGGGACAGGGTAAAGTGGCAAAGCAGTATAAAGCCCAAAAGCAAACATTTATTATATTGCAGCTTACCAATTCATAGATGTGATGGCTGCATTCATTTTCTTTTTTAGCCTTTCTTTCTTCGATTTATATATGGTGATCCAACCAGTAAGTCTGTTGGTTTTTAAAAGCACAAGCTATCCAGCAGAATATATCCATTTACATGAATGAGACAAACCATTTAACATGGGCAGATGTGCATAAAATGATAAAATGATTAGCATGTATTTATTCATTCACAACCTTTATCCCAAAAGGGAAAAAACTATTTCCTATAACTGATTTTAAACTGTGAGCTGGAGCCTGGCTTCAATTTGTTAGCGTATGTAAATTTGCTAATACATTCAACACTACCCTCCCCCAGACTGACAATGCTAGTGTATGCTGTGCCTCCTGTGACTATGAATCCAGTGTGGTGTTTTACCAATACAGGAGGTGTGCTACTGGCCAGATCACCAGGTGAAAACAGAGAGAAAAAAAGCCAAAGAAAATAAAACGATTGCAGCCACCACATCTAAAGGTTGGTAAGCTGCAATATATTACATTTTTGTTTTTTTGTTTTAATAGTCTCTGGATGTTGTATAGCTTCTAACCTCAAATACCTTTTTTGCATACTACAGACAACTCTATGTACTCAGATGTCACAGTGACGATAGAGTAAAGGAATGAATGACAAGAAGCTCGAGTCCTGAGGGTATATTGGGAAATTCCAGTGGCTGAATTTGTTTGATCTCTTTGGCTTTGACATGTACCTTTTTGTTGTAATATAAATAACCTATAAAGATGCGTTTTTTTCTAGTCAATTGTAATGTCACAGCAATATTACTAAAATAACCATAAAGAAAAATACTGCGCTATCCCTTTAAGTGAACGATATTCTACATATGAGTTCAGTGAAAGAACAAAGCACAAAAGAAAAAGAAATAAAACAAAATAACCACAAAATGCTGCTGCAACCTTAAATGCGAGATAACCCTCACCTTACTAACTGTACAAATAATAGGCTGCGCTGCTAATAAATAAACGCGATCATAATTGATACAACCACCTTAATATTGATTGAACGTGAACAAAAATATTTTGTGACAATTAAACGTGAGCAAAATAATAAAAAATATTCAATAACTGAAAAGCATAAATCACATGCATGATGGTGGATAAGGGTTCAGTGATCAAAACAATTGAGTCCACATAATCCAGAAAAAGAGAAAAAAATATAAAATTAAAGTCCCTGTGGGTGAACAAATTTGATGGATAGAGGGAAAAAGGCACCCTTTCTTCAAGTGCTGTATAACGTGCAAAGGAAAAAACTGTCTATCTAGGGTGATTGGTGTTGTATGAAGTTCCTCCACCTTAAATAAGTTGGCCCCTTACCAGATCCAAAGATCTCCTGTCAAAGAGATCAAACACGCAAGTGGCTGTGTCCCCCAGCTTCCGGGATCAGCGTGGTGTGGTGGTGAGGAGCGGCGTGCTGACGTCACCACTACACCACGCTGATCCCGGAAGGAACGGGCAGCAGCTGAAGCCGGCCGGCGCATTTGTGATTTTAAAGGCGAACATATACTGCACATTTTGTAAGTGCTTTTCTTTCATTTAATAAAGTAGTTTTTTAATTGTATTACGCTATGGAGCATTTTTCTTTATGTCTATTCATGGATTGGGAGCGGAAACGTCCTCATTAGGCTATTTTCCCGGAGAAGTGGCTGGTGACACACATCCTGACAGAGACCCAGTGGCTGGGGGACACAGCCACTTGCGTGTTTGATCTCTTTGACAGGAGATCTTTGGATCTGGTAAGGGGCCAACTTATTTAAGGTGGAGGAACTTCATACAACACCAATCACCCTAGAGAGACATTTTTTTCCTTTGCACGTTATACAGCACTTGAAGAAAGGGTGCCTTTTTCCCTCTATCCATCAAATTTGTTCACCCACAGGGACTTTAATTTTATATTTTTTTCTCTTTTTCTGGATTATATGGACTCAATTGTTTTGATCACTGAACCCTTATCCACCATCATGCATGTGATTTATGCTTTTCAGTTATTGAATATTTTTTATTATTTTGCTCACGTTTAATTGTCACAAAATATTTTTGTTCACGTTCAATCAATATTAAGGTGGTTGTATCAATTATGATCGCGTTTATTTATTAGCAGCGCAGCCTATTATTTGTACATATTACTAAAATAGTTTACTTCCTAAAATAGCCTACTTGCAATGACTGATTGGTAATCACAAAACCCTGCCAAAAATGCACCAAAAAAATGCTGTTTTCGCTGGGTTAGCAGCAAAAAAACAATCACACACCCAGTAAATCCAGCATTCTGTAGGGATCTGCTGATCCGCTGCTCACCCAGTCTCACACGTCTCATCTCTGACATCATCGAGAATGCCTGTCTCTTCTGGGTTCTTGTAGCTGACCCCCTAATGGCATGTCTTCGAGGGGCTGGCTGCTAGAACCTGAAAAAAGACAGCCAGCCCCCTACTGACGCGCCGTGGCTCATGCACTGTAGAGTATCCCAAGAACACCTGGAATTCATGACATCATTATGTCAGGAGGCTGCGGGTAACTATGTAATTCCTACCTAAAGACGTCATTCTTACCTAGGGGAAGAATTCAGAAGGTGCTAAGATGTGTTACCCCCCAAAAATATTTAAATCTCCTGAGATTAGCAGTGGTATGCAGCAGTGTCACAAAAGTCACAAGAAAACAAATCTCAGTAGGTCTTCGGTTCCATTAAGGGGTTCATTTTAGTAGTCACCATGTAACTAGTTTCAGGTTGTACAGCAGGTAAACAAAAGCCTTTGTGTTGTCACTACATGTGGTGGTCAGGTTTGACACATAGCCAGGCGAGGAAATACACCGACTCTTACATTCTACAGTCCCAGGTGCTTGTGTGCTTTAGGCCTAAAGATACACAATGTTATACTTAAACTGTGTCACAGTGGTAGTCAACTTTCCTGATATAAAGAGCCTCAAGGGCAGCCCTTGATATCACCAAAGTGAGTCACATAATATTCAATAATTATACACATGCAACAGGACATGGTCAAAGACTACAGGCATGTTCCTGGAGATGATCACAGTCTGTCTGCATACTATAGTTGTTGGAGACTGAGGACATGCTACAAGGGACAGTCATAGACTGGAGACATATTGTGGTTGATTTACTAAAGACAAATATTCTGTGCAGTTCAAATGCATTTGCCCTAGATCTGAGGGGAAGCTCTGCTGATTTTTTTCATCCAATCATGTACAAGCAAAGTGCTATTTTTTATTTTCCTTGTATGTGATTGAGTATTCTTTGCAAAGTAAAGCTTCACCTCATTTACTAAGATCTGGAGAAAGTGCACTTGCAGTGCATAGTATAATTGCCTTTTAGTAAAAACACCCCAATACATGAAACTGCTAGAGAACACTACAGCCCCTTTAAAAATCAATGTTTCCACATTTCTTTCTATGCCCCCCCCTAAAATTTACAAGTACCATATTTGATATTCCTCTCAGCAGATTAATTTTACTGTATATTCGTAAAAAATAGTCCTTGACAACACAGATAGATGTTATGAGACTATACAGAACTATATAAAAATAAAGGAAATAGATTAAAGCTGGCCACACAGAGCGAATTTTGGATGGTACAGATGGCCATACATGGATCAAAATTCGGCTAGTTCACAAGGTGTGTGGCCCTCTCTGTTCAACATAAGCGGGTCTAAAACCAGCTTCTGTCAAACGGTCCTGCTAGAAAACCAGCATTCGATCACTGCATGCAGCCAATGGGCTGCAGAGCTGATCAGTGTATTCTGACAGTGGGTGAGTCCTGCTGTCAGAATACAGTGACACAGCGGGGGGGAGTTCCCCTTCCAACTCAAATGTGTGGATGGGAAAACTGGTTCAGTTTTCTCATTCAACCGGCTGGCTGAATTAAAAAACTGAGCCATGTATGGCCAGCTTTACTAATAAACTGTACATAGCTCACTCAGTGCCTTGTTGGCACCATTATGCCTGACATACTGCATTCGGGTTGTCTGACAGCTGGTAGCACTGGCAGCTTGATCAAAAGAAATCTATGGGTGTATAGCTAGCCAAACTCATTAAACTACTGGAATCCAGTCTAAAATATATTTTTCATCCAAAGACCTAACTAAAGCAAGCACCTACGTAAGGTAAACACACATACTACTGTCTGCAGGGGCTAAAGGGTCAAACAATAAGTGCCAAGGGCCACAGTTTGGGTAGCAGGGATCTATATATCAGTAGTATTGAGATTTAGTGACATATGGTTTAATTCATATTCTGATGAGGGTCACACTACATACTATACTGGAATCACTGATGCAGGCAGGGGCGTATCTGCTGCAAGGCAAACAAGGATTTTGCCTTGGGCGGCAGTTTTTATGGGAGCAGCGCCGCCCTGTGAAGCTCTCCGAGGAAACAGAGAATGAGATGCACCACCAGCTGTCCTGGATCCAGACCGTCACCAAGCTCCTGGAACCAGAACTGGAGGAGCCACTGGAGCTGCCGCCGTGCGCCCACATTCCACAATCAGCCAAGGTTTACGGTGCACTTTCTACCCCCAGGGAGGAGGGGATCGGGCAGACACTCTGCAGTCCTATGGAGAATGGATACCTCCACCAAGACTGCTGCGCTTCCCATTGCCCGTGCCAAGGCGCACCATCCACTGTGCTCCCCTCTGCAGCCACCGCTGTTGCTGCGCCTTCCCTGCTGCTGGCCAAGCGCAGGTAACGCCCATCGGGGTACAGCTACAGCTGCTCGGTGGTGGTGGAGGATGATGACCTGGAGGCCCACTTTGTGCCCTGTAGGAGGGACAGATATGAGGACTAATGCCCACACAGTCCAACAGAGACACCACATAGCTCCCAGAGACCCCACAGAGCAACCAGAGACCCAACATAGCCACCTGAGAGTCCTCACAGTTGACCAGAGACACCACATAGGTGGACCTCTAATAGGAAGAAGTGGAGCCTAAAGAGGAAGAGTCTTAACACCACTGGATACAGGAGTGGAGTAACGGCCATAGTTGATACACTTTGATGTACTTTCTTTGAACAACTAGACTCCCATGTGAGTTGCTTATAGAAACTTCCACAGCTTACACTACACCATGTAAATATTTCTTCTGTTACAAGCACTCTCCAAATGGAACAATGGCTGCTGTGTGGGTACTGATAGATATTGCTGAAGGGCACATACCAGACATGCAGGATCTATACCAGGTGTATAATGTACTTTCAGGTGGGAGCCGTGCTGGGGGAAGGCTTGCCAAGTGCTTGAACACCTTTGGGAAATGATTTATCATCCCCTGAACATGATATCATTGGCTTTATTATGGTGAGGACCAAGGGGAGAGGGGCTATCACATTTCTTTCACTGTAAAGCTGAGCAGGGAAGCAAGGAGAAGAGAACAGAGCCCAGTGATGCTTCCCAATGCATTTCTGCGTTTCTTTGATCACACAAGAAAAAGCGCATTGGGGTGCATGGGAAAGCATCACTGCAATTTGTGCCAGCCCTCAGCTGCTACCAATGCACAACTCTTCAGTGCAGAATCCTCTGAGAGCCCCAATCTGACTGTAACACCATGCATATGTGTCTGTTTTGTGGTCCCTACATTGTGGCCAGCCACTTTGGCTGCTGTGCTACCTGGATCACCAAGCTAAGTTGACTTTAATTGCATTTGTTTTATATACTGTCTGACAGTCTCCTGTAATATCTCAATAGCTTTCTGGAAGGGGCATGCTGAGCATTTGAAGCAATGCATTAGGGAAATGGGTAGCACAGTAGCTCAGTAGATAGCACTTATGAAATGCAGCAATTGGTTCTATTGCTAGCCAGGACACAATCTACAAAGAGTTTAGAATGTGCTCCTTATGTTTGCATGGATTTCCTCCAGTTTACTTCCACATTCTAAAGACATACTGGTAGGTGTAAATTGGCCTTAGTATGTGTACACAAATTGGCTATACATGTGTGTTATCACATTCTGCATGCCGGAACCAAGCCAAGCAATTTGAGAGGGTTGAGAAAAAAACCTGGGGGCCTACCTTATTTGCCAGAAAAATGCCCAGGAAACTGGCCTACAGAATTTTATCACACATTTATACACTACTGTACAAACGTTTTAGGCAGGTGTGAAAAAATGCTGTAAATTAATGCTTTCAGAAATAGAAGTGTTAATAGTTTATTTCTATCAATTAACTGAATGAAAAGTAAATGACCAGAAGAGAAACCCAAATCAAATCAATATTTGGTGTGATCGCCCTTTGCCTTCAAATCAGCATCAAGTCTTCTAGGTACACTTGCACACAGTTTTTGAAGGAACTCGGCAGGCAGGTTGTTCCAACCATCTTGGAGCACTAACCACAAATCTTCTGTGGATGTAGGCTGCCTCAAATCCTTCTGTCTCTTTATGTAATCCCAGACAAACTTGATGATTTTGAGATCAGGGCTCTGTGGGGGCCAAACCATCACTTCCAGGACTTCCTTGTTCTTCTTTATACTAAAAATAGTCCCTAATGACAATGGCTCTGTGTTTGGGGTTGTTGTCCTGCTGCAGAATAAAATTGGGGCCAATCACACACCTCACTGATGATATGGCATGGTGGATAGGTATCTGCCTGTATTTCTCAGTGTTGAGGACACCATTGATCCTGATCAAATCTCTAATTCCACTTGCAGAAATTCAGTCCCAAGCTTGCCAGAAACTTCCATAATGTCTTACTGCTGCCTGCAGCACTCATTATTGTACCTCTCTCCATCCCTTCATGAACAAACTGCCTCCTGCTACTACCAAATGTTTCACATTTTGACTCATGTACAGGTGTCAAACTGGCGGCCCTCCAGCTGTTGTGAAACTACAAGTCCCATGAGGCATTGCCAGGCTAACATTTACAAGCATGACTCAGGCAGAGACATGATGGGACTTGTAGTTCCGCAACAGCTGGACGACAGTTCGACAGCCTTGAATTACTTTGTACATAGTTGGGTGGCTTGGCCTTCTTTCCATATAGGATTATGGCTTTTTGGCCGCAGTTCCTCCATGAAGACCACTTTTGGACAGAATTCAATGAACAGTAGATGGGTGTAAATGGGTCCAACTGGTTTCTGCTAGTTCTGTGCTAATGGCACTGCTGGATATCTTCCGATGTCAAAGGGAAGTAAGCATGATGTCTTTCATCAGCTACATTATGTTTCCTTGGGTGGCCACTACGTCTACAGTCCACAGTGTTGCCCATTTTTTGTGCTTCTTCAAAAGAGCTTGAACAGCACATTTTAAAACTCCAGTCTGCTTTGAAATCTTTGCTTGAAAGAGGCTTTGCTCATACAGTATAACTACCATGTGTCTTGTTGCTGTGCTCAATCTTACCATGTTGTATGTGACCTGTGACATGAAACTGTCTTCCATAACCTCACCTTAGTAGCAGAGTTTAGCTGTTCCTCACTAAGTTTTAAGCCTCCTACACAGCTGTTTCTGTTTCAGTTAATGACTATGTTTCAACCTAAATACACTGAGCAAAATTATCAATGCAACACTTTTGTGTTTGCCCCTATTTATCATGAGCTAAACTCAAAGATCTATGACTTTTTGTATGTACACAAAAGGCCTATTTCTCTCAAATATTGTTCACAAATCTGTCTAAATCTGTGTTAGTGAGCACTTCTCCTTTTCCAAGATAATCCATCCACCTCACAGGTGTGGCATATCAAGATGCTGATTAGACAGAATGATTATTGCACAGGTGTGCCTTAGGATGGCCACAATAAAAGGCCACTCTACAGGAAAAGGTGCAGTTTTATCACACAGCACAATGCTACAGATGTCACAAGTTTTCAGGGAGCATGCAATTGGCATGCTGACTGCAGGAATATCCACCAGAGCTGTTGCCCTTGAATTGAATGTTCATTTCTCTACCATAAACTGTCTCCAAAGGCGTTTCAGAGAATTTGGCAGTGCATCCAACTGGCCTCACAACCGCAGACCCCGTATAACCACACCAGCCCAGGACCTCCACATCCAGCATCTTCACCTCGTCTGAGAACAGCCACCCGGACAGTTGTTGCAACAATTGGTTTGCAAAACCAAAGAATTTCTGCACAAACTGTCAGAAACCGTCTCAGGGAAGCTCATCTGCATGCTCAAAGTCCTCATCAGGGTCTTGACCTGACTGCAGTTCGTTGGCATAACCGACTTGAGTGGGCATATGCTCACATTCAATGGCGTCTGGCACTTTGGAGAGCTTTTTTTGTGGCTTTTTTGCTGAGTATGCCCAGGACATTTCTGTCAACAGTTCTCGATGTGGTATCCCTTCTACTCTGTATGTCACTAATTCTCAGCAAGGCCACTTTCACAGTGCTTCATGGTACACAGTGTCCCATGTTTCCGGGAAATTATTCAAAAATGCACACATTCCTGTAAATGGCTGTAAGGTAAGTGGGTGATGCAGCAACCACCAGCTGGGGACTGGAAACAGCACAGATTAACCTCCCTGGCGGTATTCCCGAGTCTGGCTCGGGGTGGATTTTTCATACCAAAAGCGGTATCCCCGAGCCAGACTCGGGCTTGCATCGCAGGATCCAGGAAGAGTTTACTTACCTTGTCCCCTGGTTCCTGCGATGTCTCTCCGCTGTGATCGGCGAGCCGCTGTGTCTCGCTCGATTCACAGTGCCGAGCTCCGTTCCCTGCGAGCGTTGTGACGCACGGGGACAGAGTTCGGCGGTAAATTCAAAAGTGAAACACATAGTATAGATACAGCATACTGTAATCTTACAGATTACAGTACTGTATCAAATAATGACACATCCCCTTTGTCCCTAGTGGTCTGCCCAGTGTCCTGCATGCAGTTTTATATATATAAAACTGTTCTTTCTGCCAGGAAACTGGAGATTGTCCATAGCAACCAAAACTGTCTCTTTACATCAAAAGTGGTTTTAGACCAGCTAGAAAAAAGCGATAATAAATTATAATCACTTGCAGAATTGAGTGATAGTGATTTGTGAGGAGATCCGTCATTTTGTTACTAAAAGTAACAAAAGCTACAATTCTGCAACTGAGCAAATTTCAGTGTTTTTGATTTGATTACATTATTATATAATTTTTATTATTATTATATTATTATTTGTTATAATTATTTATAGTTATTTATTATATTATAATTTTTTATTTCGTTTTTCAAACTTTATCATACCCGGGATGTCTACTAGACTCTTGTTTGGACAGATTTAAGTGAACTATTCCTAAGAATTACAGGCCTACAACATAAAACACCAAATTTCTGTGCAAAATAATGGTACCGCTTTCAGCACCTAAAATCTGAAATAATCATACCGCCAGGGAGGTTAAGAGATATGTCACCAGCGTACCAAGGATCTCTGAGAAAACGTCTAGAATTTTTCTACATCGCAGCTTAAGGTAGTAACAATGTTTAGGGACAAAAACCTGCTATCAGAGCTAGGCTAACCACAATTCTCTTCCAGGCACATGTTGAACACTTGGCATCCACTACCAGAAAAAAAATACTAAGCAGATGAAGCACATTATAAATGACATTGTGAGCACAAGAAGCATTTTGTCTGAGGCATGCTGACCGCTCTGCACGCTCTTCCAGTGACACGCCAATCACATAATATTCTCTGTTAAGGACAAGCTGAGTACATGAAGTGCTCTGAATTAATGATAGAGGATGTGTTCTGACATTGAGTGGTCACACTGTGACGGATATCATATTTTGTGCTCTGATATAAGGCTATGTACTAACAGTTATGTTTATTCTTCAGTATGCTAGTATACTTTAAATACTTATGTTTAGTTTAAACATAGTCATTAATGTGATTTAATTGCTGATTTGAGCTGCTTCACTTACAGAACATACACCATCACAGCTGTAGTAGTAAAAATATCTCCAGGGCAAACCCTAACAAATGATCATGACTAGGCAAACACCAAAATCAGGGAGGTTGTGTATATAATTATGTATTATGTATTTTATCACTGGGTAATTAGGTTTGCACAGGTGCTAGTACATTCTCTCACGTAGTCCAGGCAAAAAAGGATGGTACTTCCAGGTCTGTGACTCCTCTCTCCTCTGCATTCAAAGCCTGAGTGGCTTATCACCAGACCAAAGCATTGTTATATGGTCCTTAGCCCTGATTAAGAACTTACATTGCAATATTAAGGGTTCTATTGCAGTGGTGGGCAATTTTTTTGATAAAAAGTGCCCCAAGTGTAACCCTTGACATTACAGAAGCACAGCATATAATACTCAGTGAAATTAATGTCATAGAAAGCTCTCAGAGACTGCAAACATGCAGCAGGAGGTGGTCCAAGACTACAGACATGCAATGAGGGCAGACATGCAACAAGAACTGATGGAGATTAGGGACATGCTTCAGGAGACAACCATAGAGACCTGAAACACATTACATGACATTGCTAGAGATCACTGATATACAGTAGATGAGTTCTTGCTGGAAAAAAAGAATATTTTAAGCAACAGACAGCATGGATTAAGGAAAGACAGAAATTATCAGGCAAATCTTTATTTTTATAAAGAGGTAAGTAAAACCTTAGACAAAGGAGTGGCTGTAGGCGTGGTATATTTCGATTTTTTAAGTGGTGTTCCGGCCGAAATTATACTTTTTAAATAAAAATACCCCTATAATACACAAGCTTAATGTATTCTAGTAAAGTTAGTCTGTAAACTAAGGTCTGTTTTGTTGGTTTATAGCAGTAGTTTGTTATTTTATAAACTTACAGCAGGCCGTGGCCATCTTAAGTGTGGGCATCTGAATCTAGACTGTATTTCTTCCTGGATCTCATCCTTGCAGATCTCGCACATGCTCAGTGCAGCACAAGCAGTGTAATAGGTTTCAGGTCAGGTTTCCATAGCAACGGCAGTGTCAGAGGAAGTTGCTGCCCCTTCCCAGAAGGCACTGCAAACAGGAAATGATGCGATGGGCCACGGCCAGGGAGGAGGAAGTGAAAAATGAATACAGCAGATATACAGTAGGTGCTGAGAATTTTTTTTTTTAAATATCCAATTTGTTTACAGAGCACAGTTTAGTGAGTGATGCTGAAGAGTTGTAAAAGTGGGTGGAACTCCACTTTAATAAATCTGTGGGTGTATGGCCAGCTTAAGGCCCCATGTACACTGCTGCTGGTAAACGGACATTCAGAGGTAGTTGGCTGCCTTTTTCAGCTGCCCCTGAACTCATCCAATGTTATCTTATGTGTACATGTACACAGGTTCGTTTAATGTCATTTTTAGGCAGTTGCATTTAGAGGATTTTCTTTGAAGGCAAAAAAAATGAGTTCAGACGCCAAAGTTTACCCACTTTTTGTTTACAGGCATTTTTCATTTTTGGCTATTTTGAAAAAAAAAAAAATAAAAATGTTTTTTTTTCAAATGCTTCTAAATGCAAACTTGCCAAAAAGCTGCTAAACGCAGCATGTAAACGCGGCAAAATGGACGTTTTAAACGTGGGTTTTTATCTGCCAATGTTTAAATTGTTCAGGAGAGGTTGTAAAAACGTCTCGTGTACATTAAGCATAATGCCCCGTACACACGAGCGGATTTTCCATCAGAAAAAACTTGGATGGTTTTTCCGACGGAATTCCGCTCAAGCTTGCCTTGCATACACACGGTCACACAAAAGTTCTCTGAACTTTCGACCGTCAAGAACACGGTGACGTACAACAGTACAACGAGCCCAGAAAATGAAGTTCAATGCTTCAGAGTATGCGTTGAATTGTTTCCAAGAATGAGTAGGAATTTTGCACGTCGGAATTTGTACAGACGATCGCATTTTCGGATAGGAACATTTCCTGACCAAAAAATAGGGAACATGCTCTCAATATTTTGCTGGCTGGAATTCCCCCAGCAAAAGACCCATGGAGCATACACACAGTCGCATTTTCCGACAAAAAGCTCTCATCAGAGTTTTGCTGGCATAATTTCCGATAGCGTGTATGCGGCATAAGTCTCAACTATTTATCTGTGTTTAGCGCATCTATCATCTATCAAGGATCATGTTTTACCATATGGAACAAAAAAAAAAAGGCCTAAAATCCATAGACTCTATAGTTTACAATTGCATGAAACAGCTGGAGATGCCATGTGATCAATGCCTAGGCATTACATGAAATGAGGGAGCTTGCAGGCATTTTTCTTATTGATGGCAGGGAATAGGTAACTCAGTAATGATATGATTATTCCAATAAGATAATAGAAAGATAACACTGCGCTAGAGAAAAGAAAATACGTTTTGCTGCCAGCACTCAAAAGCCAAGATACAGACTCAAAACGAATTATATAAAAACAGTGCAGCACTAAAGGATAAGATGATAAATAAATGAAGGAATGAATGAAAATTTCAGTCATATGATCTCATACATGATCTCAAAACAATATATGATAATAAATCCAAATGCATGCTAATAAAAAATGTAGACTGTAGATAAATGTCCATAAAAATAAATATGATGAAAGACAGGACTTTTTTTTATCATGTCTATTTTTATGGACATTTATCTACAGTCTACATTTTTTATTAGCATGCATTTGGATTTATTATCATATATTGTTTTGAGATCATGTATGAGATCATATGACTGAAATTTTCATTCATTCATTTATTTATCATCTTATCCTTTAGCGCTGCACTGTTTTTATATAAATAATATCATTATATTAGATGTAACCAGATTAAAATTCATCGCAGTCAGATTATTGAAAAGTGAATTGTGATTGGCTGACTGGCTGATCAAAAACAGATGCATGCCCTATTAGCAAACCAACTGAGCATACACTTATCTAAAGCTGGCTATACATGGATAGAAAATAGTTTGAAAAAAACATTCCATAAGCCCGATCATTTGACTTTCAAAATGTTAGTGTGCTCATTTCGATTCTCAAAATGCAAAGAATGATCCATCATGTCGGAATTTTGTTGCGTCATTAAATGATTTTCACAGTAGTGAAATCGATCGTAAACAGTTTGAAAAAATTGACAGCGTATGTGCATGTGAAAATGTTACCCCGGAAGTACAAGCAACTAAAAGAAAGATCATTCTATTTGCAGAAATTTCGTTCACACAGGGAAACAAAAAATATTGCAGTTTTAAGGAAGTGTGATCTCCAATATGCTAATTGGAAATAAAATGACTAAACTTGAAACCATTATCCCTGTATTGCAAAATGCCAGCACTTTCCTCTTTTTTTGAGCATCCATAGCTAGAAAATAAGTAACTAAAGTGCCAATGGAAGGACGGCTCAAACGACAGATGAATCGTGCACGGGAACTATTTATCTTAGTTGTTCTTTGTTAGTTTGCAAAATAAACACAGTTTAGAGTGGGAGGGTTGGTTCACCAAGGTCAAAAATCTTTATGGCTGGTTCACACCACAAAAACGCACCCCAGATCCGTTCCAGATGCATTTTTGCATCCCTGTTTTTAATGCGTTCCAGTGCTTTTTGATGTGTTTCCAGATGCATTCCAGGTGCTTTTTTTCTTCTTTTTTCCTGTTTTTTTTTTCACTATACTGAGGGTCCAGTGAATTTTTTATGCGTTCCAGTGCATTCCAGTGTGTTTTTGATGCGTTTTACTGCGTTCCAGTACAGTCTAGTGCAGGAAAAATGCAGCATGTTTTACTTTTTTTTCTGGAACTGGAAAGCCCTGGAACTGACTACACTGGTGTAAACTATGCTAATAGAAACCACATAACCTACTTCCCATGCGTTTTGATGCAGAAAAAAATGTACTGGACTGCATGTGGTGTGAATTGGCCCTTACGTCATTTCTGCTGAGCATGTGATCGATCCACAATAAATTTTCCATTAATGTCGTTACCAATTCTATACAATGATGGTGTTTGACAGATCTTAATCATGAAACGAATGTTCTTTCGAATGATTTTCTATCCATATGACTTAAGGGCACCTACTCCTTTAATAATTCAATCAATCTATCTATTTTAGAGATGTAAATGTTTTCCACAACAGCATCTGTGGGCCAGTGCCTCTGGCAACAGATTTGGAGGGGCAACATAAAGTCTTGTTTTCCCTAATTTTATTTCCCTCTTCAACATCTCTGGAGATGTATACAGTTATGACATAAAATGTATTGGGAATATAAAGCAGACCCTGCCTTACCCCTAATAGCGCTTTCTAGCAGAAGTTTTTACTACAATCATCACAAGACATGGGGACTCGGCATGTACAAAGGGATATCATCATTCAGGAGTATCTAGGGCAGCATGAATAGGACCCTGCAAACCTCCATATACTTAGGGCATGTGTACAACCTCCGTATACTTAGGGCATGTGTACAACCTCCATATACTTAGAGCATGTGTACAACCTCCGTATACTTAGGGTATGTGTACAACCTCTGTATACTTAGGGCATGTGTACAACCTCCATATACTTAGGGCATGTGTACAACCTCCATATACTTAGGGCATGTGTACAACCTCCGTATACTTAGGGTATGTGTACAACCTCTGTATACTTAGGGCATGTGTACAACCTCCGTATACTTAGGGCATGTGTACACAGGTGCTGTTATTGAATGCTGACTTTGCCTTCAATACAAATGCCTAACAATTAGACCGGCTGTGTCCAGAAAAGGGGCACAAAGCAAGTCAAACTTGGCCTCAGGACTAAAAATCTGCTAACGTGTATTTGATTGTGCTTCGAATGCATGTGAAACGCAAAAGAGCCACACCTGTGTACTCAAGACCTAATGATAGAAATATGAAAATAGAATTCCTGAGTTCATAAATACGCCTGAGAAGCCACCAATGTATTTACATATATTTTGCTTAGCTAGCCATACACAGCTAGACTTTCAAAAAAAAAATTCTGTGTCTTAAAAATCAATCGATTCACAGTGTGGATGGAGGAATCTCCACTGCCAGGTATTGCTTTCAGCATCCACGGCACGCATGGCTGCCTAAATACAGTAATGCTGTCTAAGGCTTGGCTCACACTGCTGGAACTTGGGATCCGACTTGTGGGACCCTAAGTCGTGTGACATGTGAAATCCCATTTAGTCAAAAAGAGCTGCCTTAATTAGCACTACTGAAGTTGCTCTGACTTTAGAAAAGGTTCCTCTACTACTTCAAGGTGACTTCTATCCGACTTGTGCCCATAGACTTTAATGGCAGTCGCCTCCAAGTCGGATCCTCATCTTAATTGACATTACAGGAAGGTTACCCAGGCATTCCCTTAACCCCCTCCTGATCAGCCGCCGCAGTTGTACTGCAGCAGGTTGGCTCCCCTGGGCGAAACAACGCTACCTTACGTCGCTTCGCCTTTTGACTACTAGGGGGCGCCTGCGGCTCGCTGCCGTAGCCAGTGCCCGGTGGGCGCGATGACCACCGGGCACCCCCGATCGCTCGTGACAGAGTGAGAACCGGGATCTGTGTGTGTAAACACACAGATCCCAGTTCTCTCAGAGGAGAGGAGACAGATCGTGTGTTCATACAAAGTATGAACACCGATCTGTCATCTTGACTAGTCAGTCCCATCCCCTCCACAGTTAGAACACACACTAGGGAGCACAGTTAACCCCTTGATCTCCCCCTAGTGTTAACCCCTTCCCTACCAGTGACATTTATATAGTGATCAGTGCATTTTTATAGCACTGATATAGCATTTTTATAGCGTTCCCCAGACGACGTCAGTGATAGACGAAACGTACGTCGGGAGGTTGACGCTCTGACGTCATCGCTACCTTGCTGAGATCGGGCACTCGCTATGCTGGCCGGCGGACTGCTCTTTTAAACTTCATCTTTGTACGTGTTCTACCTTTTTTATAATAAATTGTTTTATCGGATTCACGCTATGGCCACCTTTCCTTTGTCCTCATGTCCTTGAGTTCGGGTTGGTGTACCATCCATTTACACGTCCCTAGTCACGCTGCACACAGAGAAGCCTCGTTGCTAGCTGGACATCAGGGATTGGGTTCGTATACAAGCTTGTTTTGCTTGCATTCTGGTAAGCGTGAATTTTATGTGGTGGAGGATCACTGTGAGCGGTGTTTTATTTTCTACCTTTTCACACTGACTTTCATTGAGAAGTATCAGGGGACTTGTTTTTATTCACTTTGATATGCATTAATTGATTTTTATGCACTCATATATTCTCATGGCATAGCGCAGTTTTTTCCTTGTTTCTTTTGTATTGTCGTGTATACCTCACAGTTGAACTGCTGCTTCTTAAGGGTTTTTTCTGCGATAGCGCGGTGATTCTGTTTTATGCTGTATAATTGTCACTGGTCCCAAAAATGTGTCAAAAGTGTCCGATGTGTCCGTCGCAATATCTCAGTCCAGATAAAAATCATCGCCATTACTAGTAGTAAGGAATTGGGCAAAATCCCAGCTGTGTATGGCTAACCTTACTAACCAGAGTAAAATCAGCAATATACAACTGATCAGTAACAGGCACCCTTTCAAGGCTGGCCAAATACAACTTGAGTCTGCAAACCATACAGCCCGAGTCTGCAAGCAATACAGCCTGATTCTGCAAGCACCACCGGTTCAACAAAAGTTGATTTAACCAGTTCCAGACAGCCCTATAGCAGATTTACTGCAACAGAGCGCCCTCCTGTGCAGGACAACGTATATATATATATATATATATATAGGGGGTGTGCACGCACCGCTTCTGCTGTGATTAATCATAACATAAGCCGATCTGTGGGTATTGGGCACTTGATGTCCGCTGGCACACTCCGGTCATCATTAAAACTTTCAGAATGGAGCCACGTTCCATCCTGATGAGGAGGACATTTGGTGATTCGTTTAAAGACCCGGGGAGGTCAGGAAGACCCCATAAGCCCTCATGACCCTTCCTGCCATAAGGGAGGAAGATCAACACCATCTGGTGAGTGAACATCCACACTTTATTTGTTTGCACGATCCATATAAGAGGTTTTCATCTGGATCATTCAAGGAACTGCTTGTGGATTTTGTTTCTTCACTATCAATTATATTAGACTAATTTTGATTAATTTATTTATGTTTGCCAGTGCATATTTTTAGTACGGATCACTAGTGTCACTGGTTTCCGTAAAGTGTCAAAAGTGTCAGTTAGTGTCTCACTCTGCCGCAACATCCCAGTCCCACTATAAGTCTCTGATCACTGATATTGCTAGTATAAAAATATGCAGCAAAATACATTTTGCCCTAAATTTATGAAGAAATATCATTTTTTAAATTTTTTTATTGCATATGTTTCATAGCAGAAAGTAAAAAATTAGTTTTTTATTTTATAGCGCAAAAAACAAAAAATGCAGTGGTGATCAAATGCCACCAAAGAAAGCTCTATTTGTAGGGGGAAAAATTATATAAATTTTATTTGGGTAAAGCATTGCATGACTGCGCAATTTTCAGTTAAAGTGGTTGTTAACCAACTATGCACAATGCAGCTTTATACCTGTTTACAGAGCGCCGATTGGTGCTCATGTGGCCCGCTGTCTCTCGGTCTGACAGCTGCAGCGGGTAGAGCCTAGGATCCCCAGCTGACGTCAGTCAGGAGGGGAGGAGGAGAAATGCAATGGGTCACGTGAGCACCGATCTGCGCTGTAAACAGGTATATAGCTGCATTTATTTTTATAAAACACAGACACTGGACCACTTTACATTAATAAACAGAGAGGATGGTGCATAGACACAGAGCTGACAGGCAGGGAGGGAGGGGGGGAAAGAGGACAGAGGAGGACAGGAGATACAGCGGCTGACGGAGGCCCGTAAACTGACCATGGTGTCAGGGCTCTGCAGCCATGATATGCCGTGGTCAGTTTACAGGGGGGGGGGCATAGCCAGGCAGGATCAGCCAGGTATTTCAGGTCATACAGGAGGCCAAATTACACAGCACAAGCACTGCGCTGTATAACATGCTTTAAATGAACAGAATCCATTTTTTTTAAGGGTAACAAACACTTTAACCACCTGCCGCCCGCCCACCGTCAAATGACGGCAGGGCGGTGGGGCTCTCAATCTGTGAGGTGATCACGGCTGCACCGTGTTTCTAGGACATGGCGCGACCCTGATCTCTGTAAAGAGCCGATGACGCTGCTATTTAACCATGTGACGAGGAGAGCCGATCAGTGGCATCTCCTCGCAGGGGACAGCAAGACAGGTAATCAGGGCACTGATTATCAGTGCCCTGATTACAATAAAGTGACACCAATGCCAGCAATTAGTGCCCACCAGTGTCAGTGTCCATAAGTGATGCCAGTCAGTGCTGGCTTTAAGTGCCCATCAGTGCCACCTATCAATGCCCATCAGTGCCGCCTATCAGTGCCCACCAGTGCCACCTATTCAGTGCCACCGATCAATGCTTCCTATCAGTGCCACATATCATTGCCCATAAGTGCGGCATATTAGTGCCACCTAATCAGTGCCCATAAGTGCCAGCTCATCAGTACCCATCAGTGCAGCCTATCAGTGCACATCAGTGAAGGAGAAAAATTAATTCTTTACAAAATTTACTGAGAGAAACTAAGAAAAACTGTTTTTTTTTTAAATTTTTGCTTTTTGCTTGTAAAAAATAAAAAACCCAGCAGTTATTAAATACCACCAAAAAAAAGATCTATTTGTGTGAAGAAAATTATAAAAATGTCATATGGGTACCGTGTAGCATGATCGCGCAATTGTCATTCAAAGTGTGACAGCGCTGAAAGCTTTAAAATGGCCTGGGCAGGAAGGGGGGTGGAAGTGACCTTTATTGAGGTGGTTAAAGTAATGCAGTGCCATATTGCAAAAAATGAAGGGAGTAAATCTTCTGGAGTTCAAGTGGTTAAAAACTGACTGAGCCAGGTGGAAAAATACCAGCCATAACAGTAACTATCAGATGCAGTCACTGTTTGGCAGGGCATTCAGGCAGTCACATTTGCTGCGGTTGCTGAATGCAATAGTTGGCAGTGGAGATTCCGCCATTGACCCTATTTAGTGTGGATGGGCAATCAATTGCTTTTCTCTTGTTCAGAAAGCAGGATGAACGAGAGAAAATCAAGTGATGTGTGGCAAACTTTAATTCCCCCTCTGTTCATATATATCCTGTTGATCAATAGAAGTCAACTTCATTTCACTTAAGCTTACAATTGCAGCAATCTACTAGTGAGCAAAATAGCTGGAGGGAGGGATAGTATGACATACCTAGAAGGTTCCCAGGATGGTTTCTGGATTGTATCTTGAGATGACAACTTGCTTTTCTGGTGCATCAGCCAGTCTTGTGCCTCCTTTATTTGTCTGCAAAACAGAGACTAGTTCATGAACTTCTCGGCATGTAGAAACACAAAAGTACAACTCTGTAAATACAGGATACCTATATATTGAGTGTGCTGAACAGCGCAGAAGTGATATTTGTAAACTATATCCCATATTGAATAAACATCATGAATCTAATTAATTAATTCATCATATTTATGTAGCATTGACACACAGTTTTTTACAAAGTACACTCTATCACATTCATAAAAGTATACACATACAGTTTAGCGGGGCTTTTTTTCAGGGGGAACTTGGTGGAACTCAGTTCCACCACCTCTGGCTCAGACCCCTTGGTGCCTGCTCACCACAATCACTTGTAAACACAGAAGTCTGGTTTCTGTGTTTACAAGTGAAAGTTCTGCACTCTGTGTGTAACCCCCATGAACTCTGCACTCTGTATGTAATGCAATCCTGATATTTAATGCCCCTTTAAGACCCTTCTACTGTTTGTGAAATATGACCACACCCATTATTTGATGTGATTTGGAGGGTGCGTGTGGGGGGAGGGGTTTTGGGGGTCGTGGTTGAGTTCCAGCACCTATTGTTTGAGAAAAAAAGCCTTGCAGTTTAGTCCGCTGTCAATCTACTGGAGGTATTTTTTTTTTTATTAAAATTTTTAAAAGTATAAAATCTACTGGAGTTTTGTTTTTTTGGTAGAAACCCATGCAATTACAGACACAAACTGCATTCCAGACACAAATGTTGAGACTGTACCTGATGAGATTCAAACTCAGAAACTTGCGCTGCAACACAACAGTGCTGAGTAACCCTTTCACTGCCAGTGCCATTTTTGCATTTCTATGCACACATTTAAAAAATCATTTTAGGCCTGAAGATTACATAAAACCCCCAAACATTATATATTTTCTGATAACACATGGTGTAGCGCTAGAACAAGATATTGGCATATAAATCATGTGCAAAATATATCACACAATGCAATAATTAAACCACATTGCTTAATTAAAGTGCCAAGTGCAAAAAGTCGCTGAACGACCAAATGAAAATGTAAATAATTAGATGGTGAATAAAGTTCATATAATGGTGAAAATGTAAATAATTAGATGGTGAATAAAGTTCATATAATGGTGTATTAATGCCACAATATGCTAGAACTGTCCACTCAGGGAGGAGGGATCCGAGATGTGGTCCAGTACAGGGGAGAAGGTGCATGAAGAAACCCAAAAAGCCACAATTGGATCACCCGGGATAGTGCGTCCTCAGCCCAATTTAGGGGGTAAATACTCTTACCGGATTGTGTGCACACACATGCCAGCGGCAGTGGGTCAATCAGGCAGAAAATACAGAGTAGGTAGACTCCGAGATGGAACACTGGACCTCTTACACTGGAAGTTGTAGTTGAAAAATATTGATCACACAGATTTAAAAGCAATGTGGGGAGCTGGACTAGTAAACCGATGCGTTTCATTGGTTTCGATGGTAGAAATCGTCCAACGTATGGATCAGCAAATACCTCCAATGAGCAGGATCATGGAAAGAAAAAAGCCTCCATATGGTGTAGGTCAAACGAGTAAAATTTATTTAAAAGTACAAACATCGGATGAGATGTGTACAAAAAAATAGTGATCACAGATTTAAAAGCAATGTGGGGAGCTGGACTAGCAGCAATCCCACTAATAGAGCTTTCTTTTGGTGGTATTTGATCACCGCTGCGGTTTTTATTTTTTGCGCTATAAACAAAAGAAGAGCGACAATTTTGAAAAAAAAAACACAATACAGGCATACCCCACTTTTAAGTACACAATGGGGTTAATTTACTAAAGTTGGAAAGTGCAAAATCAGGCTCCCAGTGAGCTTCTAACTCCAGCTTGTTCAATTAAGCTTTGGTAATAAAACCTGGAAGCTCATTGGTTTCTATGCAGAAGTGAGCCTGATTTTGCACTTTCCGGCTTTAGTAAATAAACCCCATTGCGTACTTAAAATTGGGGTATGTCTGTATCTTTTACTTTTTGCTATAATAATTATCCCAAATTTAAAAAAAAACTGTTTTCCTCAGTTTAGGTTGATATGTATTCTTCTACCTATTTTTGGTAAAAAAAAAAATCACAATAAGCGTATATTGATTGGTTTGCACAAAAGTTATAGCGTCTACAAAATAGGGGATAGATTTATGGCATTTTTATTATTATTATTTTTTTTACTAGTAATGGCAGCGATTTTTATCAGGACTGCGATATTGTGGCGGACAAATCGGACACTTTTGACACATTTTTGGGACCAGTGACATTTATACAGAGATCAGTGCTATAGAAATGCACTGATTACTGTATAAATGACACTGGCAGGGAAGGGGTTAACACTAGGGGGTGATCAAGGGGTTAACTGTGTTCTCTAATGTGTGTTCTAACTGTAGGGGGATGGGACTGACTAGGGGAAGAGAGAGATCGGTGTTCATACTTAGTATGAACACACGATCTGTCTCTACTCCCCTGAAAGAGCCAGGATTTGTGTGTTTACACACACACACATCCCCGTTCTCATTCTGTAACGAGCAATCATGGATGCACGGCAGTCAAGGCGCCCACCAGGCACTAGCATCAGCTCCGGGGAAACGCTTCGGGCGCGCGCCGCCAGAGGCGTCTTAAAGAGCCAACGTACAGCTACGACGCCTCGCGCAGGGGAGCCAACCTGCCGCAGTATAACTGTGGCGGCTGGTCCAGAAGCGGTTAATCAACCGCTTGTTAACTTGTTTAACCTCTTAACTTCCAGCAGAGGTAGCGAGTCAGTCAAAAGTAAGTGGTTTGGGACAAACATCTATAATCAGATAAAAAAGTTAACGGAAAAAGAAAAATACAAAACTTGTATAAAAAAAACGAAAAAAAAAAAAACAGGCATATTTCATGGACCACTTTGTCTTTTTTACTGCTGTCACTTTTTTATGATTCTATGAAATGTTGTCCCTAATGAAAAATTTACCCCCACCTCTTGTTCTGGTGACAATTAAGATTTTCGGTTTCTCTTCATCTTCTGACCGTGGTCACCAGTACAAATTGTGAGGGTTACTCTCCCTAGTCAGGACACAACAATAAAAACTTGATAGAGCTTTCAATCTTTCATCAATCCAACAATAAAAAGTTGTGGTTTTACATAGCAAAGAAGAACTCTAGACCCAATATAGGGATATAGATTTAAAACTGGGAATTTCTAATGCCGCGTACACATGATCGGACTTTATGGCATACTTGGTCCGACATTCTTCCCGCCGGACTTTCTGAACGGACAGACTTGCCTACACACGACCGGACTTTCCGGCAGGCTAAGTCCGCCCGTCTTTCCGACGGACTTTCGCCGGAGTTACGGCGGACTTTCAGAATGAACGGACTTGCCCACACACGGACAAGTCCGTTCATTTTGAACGTGACTCGGGTACGACGGGACTAAAAAAGGAAGTCAATCTCGCCGGATCGGCGAGATTGACACCTTGCGAGCCCCGTCGCGGGGCATACCAGGCCCTTAGGTCTGGTATGGGTTTTAAGGGGAACCCCCTACGCCGAAAAAACGGTGTG
Source organism: Aquarana catesbeiana (assembly GCF_042186555.1). Lineage (NCBI taxonomy): Eukaryota > Metazoa > Chordata > Amphibia > Anura > Ranidae > Aquarana > Aquarana catesbeiana. The sequence continues at coordinate 169,709,692 of NC_133335.1, forward strand.
GGGTTCCCCCTAAAGTCCATACCAGACCCCGATCCGAGCACGCAGCCTGGCCGGTCAGGAAAGGGGGTGGGGATGAGCGAGCGCCCCCCTCCTAAACCGTACCAGGCCGCATGCCCTCAACATGGGGGGGTGGGTGCTTTGGGGAGGGGGGCGCCCTGCGAGGCCCCTCCACCCCAAAGCACCTTGTCCCCATGTTGATTAGGACAAGGGCCTCTTCCCGACAACCCTGGCCATTGGTTGTCGGGGGCTGCGGGCGGGGGGCTTATCAGAATCCGGGAGCCCCCTTTAATAAGAGGGCCCCCAGATTCCTGCGAGCCCCCCCACCCCAAAGCACCTTGTCCCCATGTTGATTAGGACAAGGGCCTCTTCCCGACAACCCTGGCCATTGGTTGTCGGGGGCTGCGGGCGGGGGGCTTATCGGAATCCGGGAGCCCCCTTTAATAAGAGGGCCCCCAGATTCCGGCCCCCCACCCTATGTGACTGAGTATGGGGTACATGGTACCCCTACCTATTTACCTAGGGAAAAAGTGTCAATAATAAAACACACTACACAGGTTTTTAAAATAATTTATTAGACAGCTCCGGGGGGGTCTTCCTCCGGCTTCGGGGGTCCCTCCGGTTCCTCTTCTCCCGGCGTACGGTTGGTTCTTCTCCACTCTCTGCCCTCTTCTCCCGGTGTTCCAGTTCTTCTGCCGGCTCCTCCGCTGTCTTCATGCTGCTCTTTTGCCAGCGGAGGCCCGGACTTCTGGCTTCTTGTCTTCTTCCCTATAGGAGTCTCCGCCTATATAAGTCACAGCGGAGCGCTCAGAGAGCAGTCCAGCCGGAGAGACCGTCGTGTCAACATTTGGAGAAGAGAAGAGGGAAGAAGCCAAGAAGACAAGAAGCCAGAAGTCCGGTCCTCCGCTGGCAAAAGAGCAGCATGAAGACAGCAGAGGAGCCGGCAGAAGAACTGGAACACCGGGAGAAGAGGCCAGAGAGAGCGGAGAAGAACCAACCGGACGCCGGGAGAAGAGGAACCGGAGGGACCCCCAAAGTCGGAAGAAGACCCCTGAAGCCGGAAGAAGACCCCTCCCCCGGAGCTGTCTAATAAATTACTTCAAAAACTTGTGTAGTGTGTTTTTATTATTGACACTTTTTCCCTAGGTAAATGGGTAGGGGTACCATGTACCCCATACTCATTCACATAGGGTGGGGCGCCGGGATCTGGGGGCCCTCTTATTATAGGGGGCTCCCGGATTCCGATAAGCCCCCTGCCCGCAGACCCCGACAACCAATGGCCAGGGTTGTCGGGAAGAGGCCCTTGTCCTCATCAACATGGGGACAAGGTGCTTTGGGGTGGGGGGCCCCGCACCCCCCCCATGTTGAGGGCATGCAGCCTGGTACGGTTCAGGGGGGGGGCGCTTGCTCGTCCCCACCCCCTTTCCTGACCGACCGGGCTCCGTGCTCGGATCGGGGTCTGGTATGGATTCTAGGGGCGACCCCACGCCGTTTTTTCGGCGTAGGGGGTTCCCTTTAAAATCCATACCAGACCTAAGGGCCTGGTATGCCCCGCGCTCGCCGCAATAGGAAAATTTGTTTTTCCTATTTCAGCGAGCGCGAGATGCAGTACCCTGCCCTTGCGTAGCATCTGGTTCGTTGGACCAGCATACAGACGAACGGGCTTTCCGTCGGACCAGCATACAGACAAACGGGCTTTCCGACGGAAAGATTTAAAATATGTTTATGTCGTCCAGCCAACACACGATCGGATTGTCCGGCGGACTCTGGTCCGCCGGACCAAGTATGCCGGAAAGTCCGCTCGTGTGTACGTGGCATACATCTAACTAGGCAACAGCTAACTTGCAGATCTGCTATCCAGTACCCTCATAAGTGTCTGAGCCCACCCCATCTACCGCCCTATCCAATTTATGACAGCCTTCCGGCACATCCAACCTCCCAAAGGTTCGTTGAGCCTGGGCCCCTATTCACACTTGAATTTGAGTGATTTAGTTATTTTTAGGGCATTTTTTATTCACGTGCGAACATGTGCTTTTGCAGTGTTTCCAAGCTTCAGGTGTTCTTGTTTTGACCAGTGGACAGAAGTTTCATTTGTGACACCATTGGCTGATTTACTAAAACTGGAGAGCGCAAAATCTAGTGCAGCTGTGCATGGTAGCCAATCAGCTTCTAACTTGTTCAATTAACTGCTTGGCAACCGCCAGCTGTCAATTGACGGCTAGGCGGCGCAGCTCTCGTTGCGGGAGGGCGTCATATGACGCCCTCGCTTTCCCGGGCCACCAGGGGGTGCATGCGCGCTGCCGACGGCAATCGCGCGCGCATGTCACTGGGCACCTGGTGCACTTGCCCGGCGGCCGCGATGTCCACCGGCACCCGCGATTCCCGGTAACACAGCAGAACCGTGGATCTGTGTGTGTAAACACACAGAGCCATGGTCCTGTCAGAGGAGAGGAGACTGATGTTGTGTTCCCAGTACAGAGGAACAGCGATCGGTCTCCTCCCCTTGTGAGTCCCCTCCCCCTACAGTTAGAAACACTCCCTAGCAAACACAGTTAACCCCTCGATCACCACCTAGTGTTAACCCCTTCCCTGCCAGTCACATTTATAGAGTAATCAATGCATTTTTATAGCACGGATCGCTGTATAAATGTGAATGGTTCCAAAAATGTGTCAAAAGTGTCTGATATGTCCGCCACAATATCGCAGTCACGAAAAAAATCGCACATCACCGCCATTACTAGTAAAAAAAAAAAAAATAATAATAAAAATGCTATAAATCTATCCCCTATTTTGTAGACGCTATAACTTTTGCGCAAACCAATCAATATACGCTTATTGCGATTTTTTTTACCAAAAATATGTAGAAGAATGCATATCGGCCTAAACTGAGGAAAAAATTTGTTTTAAAGAAAAAAAAATTGGATATTTATTATAGCAAAAAGTACAAAATATTGTGTTTTTTTCCAAACTTGTCACTCTTCTTTTGTTTATAGTGCAATAATTAAAAACCGCAGAGGCGATCAAATACCGCCAAAAGAATGCTCTATTTGTGGGGAAAAAAAATGATAACAATTTCATCTGGGTACAGTGTTGTATAACCGCGCAATTGTCATTCAAATTGTGACAGCACTGAAAGATAAAAAATGGCTTGGGCAGGAAGGGGGTGAAAATGCCCTTTATTGAGGTGGTTAAAGTGACATTAAGCCTATGTGCGATTACAGCGCCGGTTCCCGCATCGCATCTCTCCCGCAGGCAGTTCACACTGCCCTCTGCGAACATATGCGGGTGTCAATACATTGTTTATGACACCCCCAGATCGGTTCACAGATCGCAGTGTGAACTGTGAACTCGCACATGAATCAGATCGTATGGGTGAGTCCCTGCACTATTTTTGTGCAAATCCAATCCAGCCATACAACGTCAAGTCCTGGATCTCTCGCAGGACTTGACGTTACATAACAATAACTGTTCATTCTCAATGTGGTCTGAGATTGGCCTGCTTTACAATGAATTGCTGCTGTAGAAGTACTTCTGATGAATGCAAAGCTGTGAAAATAGAATCCAGGTAGTAGAGAGGCTGAAGTGTCAATATTAGTAGTAGCTTTGTGATGAGGCTAAAGAAAGCATCACCTAGGTTATTGTTGCTGGGTAATGAATATCAAAATCTGTCCTGGGGTTTTGTTACGATAGCTGCAGGAGGCTTTACAAGGAAGAAGCAGATCGGAAGAGGTTACAAGGACTGATTTACTGAACAATATACATAACAATGCTCGCCATGTCCTGCATATTCATCCTGGGTGGATTCAACTGAATTGTGGATTGTGTCCACAGGTGGAAGCGCAATTACAGATTGGAGAGAATGACTGGAACAATGTGAGATCAGCGTAGGGTGCCTATAGACATTAAAGTGATACTAAAGGTTAATATTCCATCTTGAAAAAGATTATACTTCCCTGACTGTGCGACAATATTGCACAGAGAGGTCGCTTATCTCCTCTTTGGCAGCCCCCCCCCGCCGGCCCTGTCCACTCTTTCCTCCTCCGTGTTCCCCCTTAGGGAGGCACTAGTGTAGGCGCACTCCCAAGCAGGGCTGTGTACCTCCATAGACACACAGCGCTAGCAAAATATACCCACTGCTCCCTCCTCACAGAAGTCTGACGGACAGTAGCAGGAGCCTATAGCTCCCATTGTTTTTAAGCCCCGTACACACAATCGGACTTTTCAACGGGAAATGTTCGATGATAGGCTGTCGTCGGTAAATCCGACCGTGTGTACACTCCATCGGACAATTGTTGTCGGACTTTCCGCCAACAAATGTTGGCTAGCAGGTTCTCAAAATTTTCCGCGGACAAATGTCTGTTGTCGGATTTTCCGAGCGTGTGTACACAAGTCCGTCGGACAAAAGTCCAAAGTACAAACACGCATGCTTGGCAGCAGAAGCGGTCGGTCTTGTAAACTAGCGTTTGTAATGGAGAATTAACATTCATGACGTGGCAAATTATTAAATCTCCAAATGCAGCGCACAATTCTCTTCTTCTTTAACCACCTCAATACAAGGCACTTACACCCCCTTCTTGCCCAAGCCAATTTTCAGCTTTCAGTGCTGTCACTGTTTAAATGACAATTGCGCGGTCATGTTACACTGTACCAAAACCGAATTTTTATCATTTTGTTCCCACAAATAGAACTTTCTTTTGGTGGTATTTGATCACCTCTACGGTTTTTAGTTTTTGCTAAACAAATAGAAAAAGACCTAAAATTTTGAAAAAAAAAAAAAAGTTTTTCCTTTGTTTCTGTTATAAAATTTTGTAAATAAGTACGTTTTCTCCTTAACTGATGGGCACTGATAAGGCGGCACTGATAAGGCAGCACCGATGAGGTGGCATCAATGAGGTGGCACTGATAGGCGGTACTGATGAGCACTGGTAGGCGGCACTGATAGGCATTGATAGGTGACACTGAAGGGTACTTATGGGTGGCACTGATAGGCATCACTGCTGGGCACTGATAGGCGGCACTGATAGATGGCATTGATAGGCATCACTGATTGCACATGCACTGGCAGGCATTTGGGATGGGCACTGATTGGCAGCTGCCTGGGCACTGACTGGCATTTCCCTGGTGGTCTTGGGTGGCATACCTGGTGGTCCAGGGTGGTGCTAATCCCTGGTGGTCCTGGCGGCATCCAGGTGGTCCTGGGCGGGTGTCTGGGGGGGGGCTGCACTGATATACAATCAGCACAGACCCCCCCCGTCAGGAGAGCAGCCGATCGGCTCTCCTCTACTTGTGTCTGTCAAATGCGAGTGAGGAAAAGCCGATCAATAGCTCTCCCTCCGTCAGAGGCTCTTTACCGAGAGCAATGTAGCAGTGTGTCTGACTGACACACCGCACACCGATCGCGCACGAGAGCAGTCGTTCTAGGAGAACATCATATGACGCCCACCCAGAGTGAGAGCTGCGCTGCCTGGCCGTTATTTGATGGTTGGCGGGCGCGAGGCGGATAATGGGATAATAATGAAGCTGCTTTGCTGGTGATACTGGCTTTTTTTTTCTAGTGATATCAAGAATAATATTATTATGTTTTTTTTTAATTTGGGCAAGTTACCACAACACCATTATCCCGTAGTTTTTAAGATCAAAGATACAACTATGTTGGTGTCCCTTGTCAATTTTACATTGTATTTTTTTAAATGTAACTGCCTACTCCCAAACTGTCATTTGAAGTAAAACACATAGCCAAGTATTATTCTACACAATTTTTTTTTATTGTGCATTAAAAAAAATTTAAAAATTCAATTAGACATGCTATTTGCCAATAGAATTTAAACAAAAAGTGCATTCTATGCATCCAAAAATATAGAAAATATAACAAATCAAATCATTATTCAACCAAAAAAATAATGTCAAAGCAATAACTCCAAGGCCAATAATAAATAACACGTTATTTCCTCCAATTCCGCAACATGTCTGGTTGACGAACGGCTGCTCAGAAACGAACTGAAAAGCGCAAACTGAAAAGCGCTAAATGAAAAATGCGAAAAGAAAAGCGCAAATCAACACTCACCAAACTTCTAACACGAAATTCGCAGAAGGAGCCCAAAGGGTGGCGCTAAAAAGCTGAAAAACCACGTAGTACGTCTAGTACGTCACTACGTTCGTAATTGTTGGCCAACAATTGTGTGGCCGTGTGTATGCAAGACAAGTTTGGGCCAATGATTTTGTTGGCCAACAATCTGTTCGTGTGCACGAGGCATTAGAGTCTCCTGTGAATCCAAGAAGAGAGAGGAGTGGTGCTGCAGCTGGCACATCGCTAGATTGGTAAGAGAACTCAGATAAGTGTTTAGGGATGGGTTGGTAGAAAGTTAAACAGGGTATACGCATACATTTATTTTCCTTTTACACTTATGAGGTGCAGGAAACGCATCGATCCCTGCGCATTTCCTGCACTGCAATCGCGTCAGCCAAAATGTTTAAGGGCTGTTTACATGTAGTGTATGTATTGAGGCTTATGACAAAAAAAAAATCCAGCCGCATTTCCCTGGCCAGGAGCTACAGGTGTTGTACAGCCATCTTAAAAAAAATTTTTTTTTTAAAGGATACGGCTATACGCAAGTATACCCAGCTCGAAGCGTAAACATTTGTACAGCCCTCTGCATCCAGGGTCATATATCTGTATACATGTTTATGCTCTGAGCTAAGTATAACAGTGTACAGCCGTATCCTGGAAATCATTTGTGCAGGCGGCCGCATGCAACACTTGTGGCCACCGAAATGCAGCCATATTTAATGTTATATTCCCCAATACACCTGTGTGCACCAGACCTTAAAATAAAAAAAATATTTTTTTCTGTTGGTGTTGCTGTTGGAGATCTTCCTTCACTTCCTGTCTGGTTAAACTGTTGTCACCAGGAACATGACGGAAAAGCTCCAGATTGCAGTAAAAAACCTACCAGGAGTTCTAATCCTTCCCCACTCTATCCAAAGTAAAAAAAAAAAAATTCACCTAGGCATTTCCATTTCTCTCACTTCATACTTTCCATTTTGAATAAATTCTTACACACTGTACAGTGCTCCAGAGGGTATTGATATTTTGCATGAACTGACATTTGACAAGCTAAGGTTCATATACAACAATAGTCAACAAGCTGAAAATGACTGAGCCAACAATATCATATCCGATATAACTGGAAGACAAACGTGCTACTGATTAGCAAATCCTACAATGTATTGTCCTGTAGCTACTGCTATATAATTACCGTGTAACCATGTACCATACCTAATAGAGCTGAAACATAACCTTGCTACTATGCTGTACTGGAATGCACTTGTCTGATGAGCTGTAGATGTAACTAAGACATTAGTCTGCTAAAAAGGCAGCCGCTAGCTTTAAAAACTGTCCTACATTGATCAGCCATTGTTGGGATGGAAGGTCCACTCTACATGACGCTCAGAAAAATCAACTCTGGGAAAAAAACAAAAATATATAGCTGAAAAAACTGAACATGTGGTCGTGGGGGGGTATTATTACTAGGCCAACTGAACATTCATTAGTTTGTCACACTCAATTAACCTGTTCAGATCCACGCTATAGCCGAATTACGGCTACAGCCTGAACCTGCTTTGCCGGGACTACGTCTATTGACGTCCTCCTGTGCCCGAGCAGCCTGCGCGCACCCTGCAGGGCACGTACGGCGCACTCTATGATCAGCGAGTCTATGAGACCAGCTGGATCACAGATCGGAGTAAGGGGTCGATCCCGACCCCTTACCATGTGATCAGCTGTCAGCCAATGACTTGATTTGTAAACTGGTGCTGTTAATTAGAATAGTCCTCCATGAAGACACAGCCTCCTCCAATATTCTACCCAACCGATTGCTGGTATCTTATGTCTGTAAAGGGCAGTTTCTACATAGATATCAACAATGGCTTATATTTGTTAGAGTATAGTGTAGAAAATCATGTATAACAATAATAGGCGTGCGCACAGGGTGTGCCAGGTGTGGCTAGGCACACACTAATCATGCAGTGCTGCGCAGATTCCCCTTACTGCTTGGCTGCAGAGAAAGGGACTGGGAAATCTCTGTCCTCAGTCCCTTTCTCTGTCTCAAAAGTGAGGCTGTTCAGCTCCCTGATATTTCACCAAAGTCCCCCAATAGGGCTCCTAATAAATTGTAAAAAAAAAAAATACAGGCATACCCCACTTTTAAGTACACAATGGGGTTTATTTACTAATGCTGGAAAGTGCAAAATCAAGCTGACTGCTGCATAGAAAACAATGAGTTTCCAGGTTTTATTACCAAAACTTAATTGAACAAGCTGGGGTTAGAAGCTCATTGGTTTCTATGCAGAAGGGAGCCTGATTTTACACTTTCCAGCTTTAGTAAATAAACCCCATTGCGTAATTAAAAGTGGGGTATGCCTGTAATAATAATAATACATTATTGGAAAAAATAATACAATTGTAAAAAAGTTATAATAATAAAAAAATAAAAATAAATTACTGACACCAATCCCTGCCCTACTGACATACATATATATATATATATATATATAGTGTGTGTGTGTGTTTAAGCTTCGGGGTGCACACCCTAATGCGTGCTGCGCACGCCTATAATAACAATTCATTTCATTTTATTTTCTTGCTTCCGCTATGAAGTTGGTTCTATGGTTCAAAAACAGTCAAAGCTCAGTAATTAATAGCTGCATATGGTGGAATAAGGGTTTTATATAGAATCACTTAGACAGCAGGCAATATTCGTCTACACATCTATGTCCTTTTAGGCAATAAACTGTAATAGGCACATTTATGTATCATAGAAGATTTGGCAATCAACACAGTATTGACAGAGTCCGTGTATTTATTGCTTTAGATAAGGAAACAGTTCACCCAGAACGGGTGCTTACCACTCCTTTTGCCGTTTACTGTTGCCCGCGATCATATTACACTGGAGGTGTCCTCTAACCGTGGATGCCAAGAGATAACTGTAGTGCCGTTTATTTGAATCCATCCGTTTGAATCCTTAGTACACCTGACTGTCTGTTTGATCCGGTACAAACAATTTTTCATCTACCATCTAGCGCTGTAATAGCAAGGAAGGCTTACAGGTGGCTACGTTTAGGGTTTCCACACAGCTTCCTGGTTCAGCGGCTGGAGCGCACCGCTACGGTGGCCGAGATGGCTCAGTAAGATTGCGGAAGTAGAGCACCGTTGAATCCCTCGATGTTAAAAAGTAAGGGGACACCTTACATTCCCAGAAAGGAGCACGGGGTGAGCTGGCATCAGCTACGTTGACGCTTTTTGTGCACTTAACCATGCGCTTCGTCTGGAAAAGTCAAATGTACTAAAGATTCAAACGGATGGATTCAAATAAACGGCACTACAGTTATCGTTAGAGGACACCTCCAGTGTAATATGATAACAGGAGAAGCCCAGCCTGAGAACATTTGGCTGGGCTTCTCCTATGGGTCACAGGAGTGCATTTCGTTTTAGACTACCGTGTCCCGTTTTCACAAGGGCCCTGAAATCCAGTACTGATCAGGACTTTGTGCATATTTTCCCTGTGCCTCCAAGGCAGTACTCTGGTTTCCTTTCACACTCCAAAAACATACTGATAAGTTAATTGGCTCCTGTCTAAAATGGGCCCTAGTATGATGTTTTACTGGGTGCACCTGAGGCTTCTGCCTCACCATCTGCCCCAACAGCAGATACAGCACTTTGAGTTCCAGGGAAAAAAGTGCCATAAAAATAAAAATGAGTAATGATGCGTTTAGCAGAGGATCTGTACATGCTACAAGCATACTCATCTGCCTCAAACAGTCAATTATCCAACAAGAAATGTGTTTTCTTTTTTTCATTTGTACTAAAGTTACATTTGGGAACCCCCTTGAAATTAAAGTGGATGTAAACCCTCACATATACCAAGTGAAGTGAACAGCCTCAGATGATATACAGGGATGGCACAAACCTCCCTACATAAGTTTTACATGTATATCTGCTGTCTTCAGTTTTATATACTGTTTAGAAGGTGCACATTTTGTTCGAATTTTCACGTCCTCATTCAGCAGTAGAAGTGTAGTGTTGGATTACACTGGGAAGTGTACATATTCGCCAGCACACCTTGGAAGGGGCCCTGCGTGGCTCAGAAATGGTGCACTTCTCTCTGTAATGTGATCTCTCTTAATTAAAGAAACCTTTGGACGGTCATTCTTGATCCATGGTGTGCTGGTGAATATGTACACTTGCTTGATGTTTCCAGGACCCAACTGATAATCGCTGCAGCACCTACCATTTCAAGAGCCATTTGCCAGGAACGTGTGCAATAGGAAAATTGACAAGACTGGATTACACTGGGAAACAGCTGATTGGAGGAAAGGCACCCCCCCCCCCCCTTCCACATAGGCAGAGACTTTCAGAGCTGTCCTATGAGTAGAGCAGCTTTCTGCTAATCTATTTATAGAACCCACCCTGACATAAAATTCAGCCTGGTTTTATCACGTGTAGGAGAACTTGTCAGATGTTATCATACTGATAACAAAGGAACCGAGCAGGAGAAAGCACTGGACTTGGTGCATTGAGGAAAGATAAGAAAACACTGCAGATATATGTGCCACTCTCAGATTTCATGAATTAGGTTTACATCCACTTTAGGAACAAAGTTGAACAAGGTAAAACTGTTCAACTTTGTCAATTCTTACAATACTCTATCAACAAATGAGAAAAGTAGGACAATGGAACCATAAAGGGAAAGGCAAGGAAGTGGAAATGTGATAAAGTGATAAGTAACAAAGTGTAATTGTGATAAAGAGATAAGTAAAGAAGCAGAATTGTGATAAAGAGATAGGTGAAGGAGTGGAATGTGATGAAGATATAAGTAAAGAAGAATGTGTAATTGTGAAAGAGATAGTTCAAGAAAGTAGAAATGTGATAGAGAGATAAGGGAGTGGAATTGTGATAGTTACATAGTAGGTGAGGTTGAAAAAAGACACAAGTCCAACCTATGTGTGTGATTATATGTCAGTATTACATTGTATATCCCTGTATGTTGCGGTCGTTTAGGAGCTTATCTAATAGTTTTTTGAAACTATCAATGCTCCCTGCTGAGACCACCGCCTGTGGAAGGGAATTCCACATTCTTGCCGCTCTTACAGTAAAGAACCCTCTACGTAGTTTAAGGTTAAACCTCTTTTCTTCTAATTTTAATGAGTGGCTACGAGTATTGTTAAACTCCCTTCCGCAAAAAAGTTTTATCCCTATTGTGGGGTCACCAGTATGGTATTTGTATATTGATATCATATCCCCTCTCAAGCATCTCTTCTTCAGATAGAATAAGTTCAGTGCTCGCAACCTTTCCTTATAACTAATATCCTCCAGACCCTTTATTAGCTTTGTTGCCCTTCTTTGTACTCGCTCCTTTTCCAGTACTGTACATCCTTCCCAAGGAACATGTGACTTTTTCAAGGGTCTTGAAAAAGTCACGTGTCTAGTGATGAAATCAGTCGGGAGGAGCCAGTGACGAGCAGTGCTGTGTGTGCACTATTGGGGTGTAAGGAGATCCCAGCTGTTAGCTGTATGCAGCCGACCTTATTATATGCGATTCATTCTGCTGGAAAGTGTGAGTGAAGTTTACCCTTAGTCTATAGGGAATATTTAATATACTATCTGCGCAATGCTCTGTTTCTTTGTTGTTACATACTGTGAAAGTTCTTTGAAAGCCAGAAGCCAGTCCCTGCTAATGAGCAGCTGAATATATGAGCAAGCCATCTATCACTGGGGTTACTCATTGAAAGCTGTCTAAATTCATCAATCACCAAAAACGTTACATTTCTTCACAGCAGTATGCTGTCCTATTGAGATATTTGTGTACTGTGGTTCATCACATTAATATATCTCATCTTTCTTTCGTTTTTTTTTTTTTATTGTGTTCATTAATTTATCATCACATTGATATTTAATTATAGGATTTTGTTATGGTGAAGGATGTTATGTTATTTATAATAGGCTTCATTTGCTTATTTTGCACATGATTCACTGATTAACCATTAGGAGGTTACACCGTGTTATATAGGAAGGTTAATATTAGCGCATTATACATTCTGAATATAAACGATCACCCCCTGGTGTTGACCCCTTCCCTGCCAGTCAAATTTACACAGTAATCAGTGCATTTTTTATAGCACTGATCACTGTATAAATGTGAATGGTCCCAAAATAGTTTCAAAAGTGTCTGAAGTGTCCGCCGCCATTACTAGTAAAAAAAAAAAAATCACAATAAAAATGCCATAAATGTATCCCCTATTTTGTAGATGCTATAACTTTTGCGCAAACCAATCAATATACGCTTATTGAAATTTTTTTTACCAAAAATATGTAGAAGAATACATATTGGCCTAAACTGAGGAAAAAATTTGTTTTTGATTTTTTTTAATGGGATATTTATTATAGCAAAAAGTAAAAAATATTGTGTTTTTTTCAAATTTGATGCTCTTTTTTTGTTTATAGCGCAAAAAAAAAAACGCAGAGGTGATCAAACACCACCAAAAGAAAGCTCTATTTGTGGAGAAAAAAGGACGTCAATTTTGTTTTGGTGTAACGTCGCACGGCTGCGCAATTGTCATTCAAATTGTAACAGCGCTGAAAGCTGAAAAATGGTCTGGGCAGGAAGGGGGTGAAATGCCCTGTATTGAAGTGAATAATCAAAGTGGCTTAGTAGTTAGCACTTCTGCCTTGCAACACTGCAGTCCCTGGTTCAGTTCCTAGTCAGGGCACTCTCTTCAAGGAGTTCATGTTTGATTTGTGCTTGCGTGAGTTTGCTCCCACACTCCAAAGATACCCTGGTAGGTTTTTTAGCTCTGGTATATATGTATATAAGCATGCATGTAAAGTAGGTACTTTAGACTATAAACTCCTCAAGAGCAGGCACTGGTGTAACTTGTCAGTGCTATATAAATAAATGAAAGCTACTATTCTAGCTTTCATTCATAAATTCCTGTTTTATGTAAAAAAAAAAAAAAAAAAATGAAACAGCATTTGTTTTGAATTTTAATCAGTCCCTTGCTCATTTAGCATTTTCATTGGTTTGTAAACTTTTCAAATTTGCGTTCTTACGTGATTATGGTTTTAGCAAGTGGTAATGTAACAAAAGAATAGGTAAAGCTGGGTAGACATGGATCTAAAACTAGCCGGTTGAGCAAGGACCAACCAAATTCTCTTCTGTGTGTAGCCCTCCCAGTTCAGCCAATTGTGTGATCGGCTTCTGTTGAATGGTCCTGCAGGAAAACTTCCTTCAATCAGCAGCTTGCAGCCAATTGGCGACATCATTGATCAGTGTATTCTGACAGCAGAGGAGCACATCAGGGAAGATTCCTGCATCAAGCTCATTTGTGTGGATATGGAAATCTGTTTTTTTTTTTTTTTTTTGTACTGTGTGCATCCAGGTTTAGGATAGAGAGGTGTAATCTTGATAATGAGATACATGTAAAAAAAACAGTGATACAAAATTAGATGAGGGAGTGGAATTATGGTAAAGAAACTGGTGTATAACAATCGAATTATGATCAGAAGACAGAAGGTGGAATGCCACACACCGGGACCCCAGTCACTATATAGAGAGATAAAGATACGGCTTCAGCCTGAACCTCTCCTAGCTATACTTCTGAGAGAGAGCTACGTTTATGAGAGAAGCATAACCAGGAGGAGTTCAGACTTAAGCCGTATCTTTATCTCTCTATATAGTGGAGCTGGGCTCCGTTGTGCGGCATTTCCACCTTCTATCTTCTGATCTGTTTCAGCTTAGCCTGGATGAGCTTGTTTGAACGTCGGCACCCGTTCTTTGCTTTGGACTGCAGGGGGCAGGCTTTTCAGTGCTTTGAGCGACGCTCCGCGTATTTGTATATGGGTCACAGCAGAATCATGATACAGTGGTATACAATACGTAGTTTGTGATAAAGTGATATATAACAGTAGAATTATAATTAAATGATATATAATTGTAAAATTATGATAAAGGCATATATAATAGTCGAATTGTAACAAAGTGATATATAATAGTACAGTGGTGATAAAGTGATATATATATAATTGTTGAGTTGTAGTAAAGTGATATACAATACTAAAATTGTAATAAAGTGCAAATAGTAGTAGAGTTATAATAAAGTTATACACATTAGAGGAATAACGATAAAGGGATACAGTGTATATTGTAAGGTCCCTTTCACACGGTCCGGATCCATTTTTGAATAGCAGGGGATCCGTCTGCTGATCCCCTGCTCAGCTGACAGGAGCAGCCAGGTGACAGGTCCGTGTGTCCGCTCAGCTTATACAGAGTGGACATGGATAGAGCCCGCTCTGCTGTATGGGCAGCCGGATGCAAACGGACTGGCTGTTCATTTACATCTGACTGCCATCCGATACGGCCAAACGGAGGGGAACAGATCCCCCTTCCATTTGTTTTTGCCAGATCAGATTGGATTGGAGGTAACTAGGTATAAACGGATACAAGTGAGTTTACATCAGACGCTCCATAAAGGAGAATAGAGAGTCCGGTTGGGTCTGTCCTGAAAAATGGACAGGTGGACCAGACTGGACAGCCTGTGTGAAAGGGGCCTAATAGTAGATTCATGATTAAAGTGGTTGTAAACCCAGCTTGGTCATTTATACCTACAGGTAAGCCTATAATAAGGCTTACCTGTAGGTAAATTGAATATCTCCTAAATGCACACCATTTAGGAGATATTCACCCTGCATGCAGCCAGTGACATCACTGGTGCATACACTCTGAAGGTCCAGCATACCTTGCTGGAACTTCAGAGCTTTGTGCCAGAACCGAGGGCTCTCATGCCCATGTGCGGCTGTGACGTCATCCCACTTCCGGCCATACACATAGCCAGAGCACGCGAACCCGGAAGAAAGACAGGGGTACATGTCAGCCCTCTCTGCGGTGACATTAAAGTGCTGGAGGGCTTCTTTCCAAGGTGTGTATTTCATAATGTGCTAGTATGTGATGCATACTAGTACATTATGCCATTGCCTTGCAGGTTTTTTTTTTTTTCTACAACATCCGCGGTTTACAACCGCTTTAAAGGTGGTTGTAAACTGCTACACTTTTGCAAAGGCAATGCATACTAGCACATTATGTGAAACTTACCTTAAAATGAAGCCTTCCAGTGATGTGATGTCATCGCTGGAGACAGCACCCATCTTCACCCGGTCATGGCACAGGGCTTGAAGAAATGGCACAGGTGGCCATGTTTAGGAGATATTTACACTACCTATAAGTAAGCCTTAAAGCGGACCTTCAGTAATTTTTTTCATCTTTCCATCTATTAAATCTTTTGCCCTTGTTGTTTTAACTTTAGATAGTAAAACATTTTTTTCTGCCAGTAAATACCTTATACAGCCCACCTTCTGTTTCTTGTCTGGTAAAAAGCCTAGGCTTATGACATCATGCACAGCTCTCTCTCCCTCACTCTTGTGAGAGTTTGCCAGGAAGGGAGGGGGGATGAGTCATAAGAGAGCCAATGAGAGTTGCAGAGCTAGAGGTGTGCCTCTGTGTGTCTGTGTAAATCCAGGAAGTGAACAGGCAGCAGCTTCAGCTGCCCACAGTTAAAATGGTTGCAGCCAGACTCAGTGGAGGGAGATTTCTGCAGCATATTTGGCAAGTACAGAATAACAGTATATATAAAATAATATACAAAGTGGTTGGAGGGAAGCTTCAGAACTTCAGAATGGCAAAGATATTTGTATTACAAATTATGTGAACAGACTGCAGTTCCTCTTTAAAGTTTACTTCCTCTTAAAGTGATAAAGTGTATTATATACATAGATAGATAGATAGATAGATAGATAGATAGATAGATAGATAGATAGATAGATAGATAGATAGATAGATAGATATGTATATATATAGATAGATATATATGCCTATATATATCTATATCTATATATATATATATATATATATATATATATATATATATATATATATATATATATATATAGATATATAGATATATAATTAGTAGAAACTGATATATATATAATATATAATAAAGAAATCATGATAAAGTGTATAAAGTGTGATAAAGTGATATATTATAGTAGTAGAGTTATATATAAAAGAGGAATTATGATAATGAGATGCTGTATATACTGTAATAGTAGAATAATGATATATGTATATATATATATATATATATATATATATATATATATATATATAAATCATGATAAAGTATATATAAATATATAGTGATATTTAATAGTGGTGAGATTATAGAAATGATATATAACAGTAAAGTGGTAACTGTGATAAAGTGATATATAATAGTAGAAATATATATAATAAAGTTATATATAAAAGTGGAATTATGATAATGAGGTACAATATATACTGTAATAGTAGAGTAAAGGTAAAGTGATATATATATCTATCTATCTATCTATAGATAGATAGATAGATAGATAGATAGATAGATAGATAGATCTATCTATATATATATAGATATATAGATAGATAGATATATCTATCTATCTATCTATCTATATATCTATATATAGATATATATATCTATATATATATATATATCTATATATATATAGATATATATATCTATATATGTATATAGATATATATAATAAAGAAATCATAAACTGATATACTGTATCCAATAGTACAGTCATGATAACGTGGTATATAAATATATATATATATATATATATATATATATATATATATATATATATATATATATATATATATATATATACATATATATATATATATATATATATATATATATATATATAATGGTGACAAGGTGATATATACCATAAAGAAGTCAGGATGAAGTGATATATAATATCACTTCATCCTGACTTCTTTATGGTATATATCACCATAAAAGTAAAAGTGATATGTAATTGTTGAATTGTAACAAAGTGATAGATAATCATAATAAACCATAGAATGGTGATAAATAAAGGGGGTGTCCAGCAGTGTATGGGATGGTGAAGTGGGGGTCAGATAACATGGGGGGGTGATAAAGTGACAATAATAAATAGAGCCCAGCACACCCCCCACCATTCTCTGATCGGAGTGTACGGAGTGCGGGGCACTGATGATAATGTATATAGTAGTACACCCCCCACACATAGGAGTGTACAGAGTAATGTGCGGTGATAATAAGGTGATATGATTGTAGTACAGATCATTATCCCCCCACTGATAGGAGTTGTACGGAGTGCGGTCAGTGTCGCCCCCTGTCCCTCTCTCACCTCTCGGAGGTCACCAGGGATGTGTAGTAGTGTCCATAGAAGAGAGCGGACATGGCCAGCGCAGTGAGCAGGCACAGGATTCGGTTCCAGCGCGATCTCATTGGTCCGTGCGGGGTGTAGTCGGTGTAGTAGATGGAGTGAGTATAGATGGAGTATTGTCGGTGTAGTAGATGGAGTATTGTCGGTGTAGTAGATGGAGTGAGTGTAGAGAGCGGTGTGTGTGTTGTTTGTAGCAGAGCAGAGCCCGCCCTATCACCTCAGCGCCAGTCCTCTCCTCACCCGGCCGGGCTCAGCTCTACTACAGCCCCATACACATGGTAATGAGAGGCTTCCACTCCCTCCGATGGGGGTCCGCCCGGCCCCGCCCCCTCTACACACACGTTGGTCGGAGAAGAGATGGACCTGGACCAAACCTCTCTTCTACAAGCTCCTCTCTCCTCCCCTCCCTCTTACACATGTGTTTTAAAAGTAACAACTTTTCCGTATTATTATTTTGATAAACTCTGGCCAGGGCAAAGGTGATATCACCGGCCCCCCCCACACATGGCCAGACATGCGTCCCTCAGGTCACCACAACGTGTCTGCACATGTACAAAGTCTTGCAAACTGCCCTGAGCTGTGTGATATGGACATCTCTGGGGGCAGCTTGTGAGGACTCCTCAGGTCTGTACAGACACAGCGCCATGGAGGTGGAAGGAATCATAGACCTGGGAGCATAGGCATGCACACAGGGTATGCCAGGGGTGCCCGGGCACACCCTAATCACCCTGTGTGGTGCAGATTCCCCCCTGTTTAGACCCCTGATATTTCAACAAGACCCCCTGATGGGGCTCCTAAAAAAATAGTAAAAAAAATAAAATTGTAAAAAGTAATAAAATAATAAAAATGAAAAAACACTGATACCGTCCACTGCACTACTGACACCAATCTCTGCCCTACTGACACCAATCTCTACCCTACTGACACCATCCACTGCTCTACTGACACCAATCTTTGCTTTACTGACACCGTCCACTGCTTTACTGACACCAATCTCTACCCTACTGACACCAATCTCTGCTCTACTGACACCATCCACTGCTCTACTGACACCAATCTCTACCCTACTGACACCAATCTCTACCCTACTGACACCATCCACTGCTCTACTGACACCAATCTTTGCTTTACTGACACCGTCCACTGCTCTACTGACACCAATCTCTGCCCTACTGACACCAATCTCTACCCTACTGACACCATCCACTGCTCTACTGACACCAATCTTTGCTTTACTGAAACCGTCCACTGCTTTACTGACACCAATCTCTACCCTACTGACACCAATCTCTGCTCTACTGACACCATCCACTGCTCTACTGACACCAATCTCTACCCTACTGACACCAATCTCTACCCTACTGACACCATCCACTGCTCTACTGACACCAATCTTTGCTTTACTGAAACCGTCCACTGCTTTACTGACACCAATCTCTACCCTACTGACACCAATCTCTGCTCTACTGACACCATCCACTGCTCTACTGACACCAATCTCTACCCTACTGACACCAATCTCTGCTCTACTGACACCATCCACTGCTCTACTGACACCAATCTCTACCCTACTGACACCAATCTCTACCCTACTGACACCATCCACTGCTCTACTGACACCAATCTTTGCTTTACTGACACCGTCCACTGCTTTACTGACACCAATCTCTACCCTACTGACACCAATCTCTACCCTACTGACACCAATCTCTGCTCTGCTGACACCGTCCACTGCTTTACTGACACCAATCTCTACCCTACTGACACCAATCTCTACCCTACTGACACCATCCACTGCTCTACTGACACCAATCTTTGCTTTACTGACACCGTCCACTGCTTTACTGACACCAATCTCTACCCTACTGACACCATCCGCTGCTCTACTGACACCAATCTTTGCTTTACTGACACCGTCCACTGCTTTACTGACACCAATCTCTACCCTACTGACACCAATCTCTGCTCTACTGACACCAATCTCTGCCCTACTGACACCGTCCACTTCCCTACTGACACCATCCACTGCCCTGAATGGACACAGGGAGCTGTGTTGTGACCAGTGTTGTCAACCTACCAAGCTGAAATTT
>NC_133335.1:170462089-170634589 GCF_042186555.1 Aquarana catesbeiana
ACATCTAGATATCATGCCCTTTTTAACTTCATCCATAAATACATCCTGTATAATCGGATGTTCTGTCGGTTGGATTCTAGCATTTCTATTCTGGGTTTGTAAGGCATGTCGCAATTGGAGGTACTTATAAAAATTATTATGTGGGATTCCAAACTCTGTGTGGATCTGTTGGAATGATTTGAGAGTGTTGCCCTGGTATAATTGTGAGATATATTTGATACCTGCGTCCTCCCAGCCCTTGAAGTCTTTTAGTTTTTGTATTTCTTTCAGTTGTCTATTTCGCCAGAGAGGCGTGCTGGACAGAAAGCCCGTGATGCCCATTAGTTTTTTGACATAGGCCCAAAGTGAGTTTAATAATTTAACTGTAGGAGCTTCCGGGTCTAAGTGTAAGAATCCCGCCTCCAAATTTGTCAGTGCTGAATAGTTATTGTCTTCTAGCATTACAAGTTTACGGATCGGGTCTTTCTGGTCCAGCAGGCCCCATCCTCCTAGTTGTTGTAGTTGGGAGGCGAGATAATACATCCTAGGATGAGGGACTGCAAGTCCTCCCTCCTCTTTGCCGTATTGTAACGTTGATAGTTTTATCCTCGCTATTTTTTTCTCCATATGAGCTCTTTGAATTGGGTCTCTAATCTATCGAACCATTTTTTAGGTATCCAAACCGGGGAATTGTTAAAAATATAAAGCAGTTGTGGTGCCCAGACCATTTTAATAAGGTTAATTCTACCAACAACAGACAGGGGCAGTTTACACCAGGCCCTGCTTTTTTCGCGGAATTTGGTTAATAAGGGTGTTAGGTTCTGTTCAACATATGTGGCTGGGTTAGGGGTCACCTGGATCCCTAGGTAGCGGAATGAGCCTACTTGTTGTATCATCTCTGCACCTAGTGGTAATGGAGTGTTCAGGGGGTCAAGCGGCATCAGCACTGACTTGTCCCAGTTAATGGAGAAGCCCGATAGCTCCCCGAAGTCCTTGATGAGGGACATAACCGTTTCTAATGAGTCTTTTGTGTCTCCTAGGTAGAGCAGGGTATCATCTGCGTACATGGACACTACATCTTTATTCATACCTCTTTGGAATCCCGCTATTCTAGAGTCTCCTCTGATTTTTGCTCCCAGAGGTTCCAGGGCCAAGGCAAACAGCAGGGGCGACAGTGGGCACCCCTGTCTGGTGCCTCTAAACAAAGGAAAGGGTTCTGAAAGTTCCCCATTAATCCGTATTCTGGCCGTGGGCGCAGCATACAAAAGCTGTATCCATCGAATAAAGGTATCTCCCAATCCCATATTTTGTAATGTTTTCCACAGATAAGGCCACTCGACACTGTCGAAGGCCTTAGCTGCGTCCAGCGAAAAAATTGCTCTATTGCCTGTGTTGTCCACTGGGAGCTGTAAGTTCAGGAATAGTCTTCTTATATTTTGGGCCGTGGATCTCGTGGGGATAAACCCGGATTGGTCTCTATGCACTATTTTATGAATTACCTTGGCCAATCTGTTTGCTAACATCCGGGCCAGCAACTTGATATCGGATGTAAGCAGTGAGATGGGTCTATAAGATCCCGGGGAATTCGCATCTTTACCCGGTTTTAATATAACAATAATGATTGCCTCATTCATTGAACTTGGCAATGAACCCTCCTTTAATGCCTCATTGTATACTTTCAGCAGTGTGGGGAGCATGGAGTCTGCATAGCGTTTGTATATCTCTGCAGGGAGGCCATCTATACCTGGTGCTTTATTGTTTTTAGTTTGAGATAGGGCAATATCCAGTTCTTCTGCAGTTAAAGGGGCATTGAGCATGACCCTATCCTCTAGTGGGAGACTGGGGAGTTCACAGCTATCTAAGAAGTGTGTTATTGCACTATCAGTGGGCGTAACTTTAGACGTATAGAGATCAGCATAGAAATCACCAAAGACCTTCAGAATATCAGGAGTAGAGCATTTCAGAGCACCCTGTGCGTCACATATGGCGGAGATGAGAGAGGTCGATTGTTGAGACCGCGCCAGTACTGCAAGCATATGACCAGTCGTCTCCCCCTCCTCAAAATGTGATTGTTGGAGAAAAAAGCGTTTGTTCTCCGCCAGCTGCAACGCCAGTTGTCCAGACATTGTCTGTGCACTCAACCATGCCCTCTTATTGTCTCCTGTGGGGTTGTTAATATAATCGTTTTCAGTCTCGGTGACTCTATTTCTTATCAATAGTTCCCAAGCCTTGGTGTCAGTTTTAATCTGTGATATTGTTTTGATAAGTTGTCCTCTCAAAAAGGCCTTCGCTGTATCCCAAACCAGCCCCATCCCAGCCGTGCCAATGTTATCTCTCAGAAACAGTGTAAGTGCTCTGGCTATAGGATCTGGCTCGGCAAACAACGAGAGCCAAAAAGGATTAAGTTTCCACATTGGCCGTTTGTACCTACTTGGTAATGAAATGGTTACACAAAGTGCCGAGTGATCAGATATATGCCTGTCTGCATAGTCAGATTCCACTATTAAATGTAGCATCTTGTCATTCCCAAGGCCCAAATGTATTCTGGATAACCCGTCATGTGAAGCTGAGTGGCAGGAGTATTTTTTATCATTTGGGTGTTTGGATCTCCAGACATCTATCAGCCCTGTTTCTTCAAGTAATCTGGCAAAGGGGGTACTACTTTTCATCTGAGATGTGCCAGCAGTAGGTACAGGAAATTTATCTTTGAGAGGATTTAAGAGATTATTGTAGTCGCCCATTGCCAGTAAGGGTACTTCTGGGTATTGGGCCATAAAACCTGTTAGGTGTCGGATAACCTCTGAGTTATACGGTGGGGGTATATAGATGCTAGCAAGAATACATTTGAGGCCTGTAATTGAGCATAAAAGAAAGACATATCTGCCAGCCGGGTCAATGCGTTTTCTAATGCAATTGAACTGAATATCTTTTCTGAACAGTATACTTGCTCCCCTTGAGTAAGTGGAGTGGGTTGCATGAAACTGGTTAGTATACAGTCGTGGACAGAGGCTTGGAGGAGGGTCTGCAGAGAAATGGGTCTCCTGTAGGCAGACCACCCCCACATTCAGCGACTTGAGATGTCTAAGGACCGCCCCCCTTTTAACTGGATTTCCCAGTCCTCTGACATTCCAAGTCACAATGGACAATTTAGTCATCCCCATTTTGTTTCAGGATCATTGACCAGGCCGGCATAATTCTCGACAAGACTCCCGGGTTATACCGTAACATGTTATCTGGAAGGGGGGATAGGCCCCTTTTCTCCAAATTATGCTTGTTTTCTCCTTTCAGAGAACATGTAGGCATTTGTAGACATGAAATCATGTTGCAAGGCAGGGAGAAATACATTATTAGGTTAGTACATAAGTACAGAAGCCAGTAAATTATTGGGTTAATGCATGTTACTCTGCATGGCAAGAATCTAAAGGTCAACAGTTTACACAGCCACTTGGCTGCAGCGTTAACTTTTCCCACACAACAGGTGTGGGGGGGGTAAAAGCCTTGAAAACTCCTAGTTAACCAGTAGGTTCGTTTCCGTAGGGGTTTCACAGCTACGGTAGGCACGTATTGCTTCATTATTTGTAGGCAAAAATGTGGACAAAAAAGAGGAGCAAAAGGATAAAAAATAGAAAAAAAAAAAAAAAAAAAGGGGAAAAGAAAATCCTGTGGGGAGGAGGGTGATACAAACAAACAGTTCTCCTCGGCCGCCTGAACATCGGATGTGAGAGTAAGAACTGTCCTCCATAGACAACAATTATTTTGAATCTTAAGGCCTCTTCACGGCCCAGGGATTTATCCCAACAGAAATAGACCTGGTCTTGCCAGGTCATTGCATATCCAGGACTTATCTCTTAAGCAGGGACATCTCTTTGTGGTCTGGCAGCTTTAAGGGCCCTATCCTCACGATCTAGCCATTGAGCCGCCATGTCCGGGCGTTCAAAGAAGCGGGTTTCTCCGAGTGCGACTACCCTAAGGCGGGCAGGATATAGCATCGCATATGGCAAGTTAAGGTACCTTAATCTTCGTTTGACATCCATAAACTTTGCTCGCTGCTTCTGGAGTTCAGCTGAAAAATCCGGAAACAGGGAGATTTTGGAGTTTTCAATGGATAACTTACTGCCCATGGTTCTGGCTTTAGCAAGGATGGCATCTCTGTCCTTGTAGTTTAAAAGCTTAAACAGAAAAGCACGCGGGTGATTGCCAGGGGGTAGTGGGCGAGATGGCACTCTATGCGCTCTCTCCACTGCAAATAGCGGAGAGAATGCTTCTTTCCCAAATGTAGTGAGGAGCCATTGTTCGATGAAAGCGACAGGGTCTTTACCCTCCATCCTTTCTGGGAATCCTAAGGCGCGGACATTGTTGCGGCGCATGCGATTTTCCAAATCATGTAGACGCGCAGCATGCTGATCCGCAAGATGGCAGTTATACTTTAAATCTCTCTGCATGGGTACTAAGTCATCTTCAATAACACTGACCCTACTCTCCACTGCAGCTGTGCGCTCTCTCAGCTTTTGCATGTCCTGTCTCACAAAGGATATTTCAGCTTTAACACCCTTCACTTCATCAGTCAGGGTTGAGATGGATCTGTTGCATATAGTCACTGCAGAGAGGATATCTCTGAGAGTGGGTTCAGGGCCATCCAGGGGGATACTTGGTGTCTGAGTGCCCTGATAGGGATGTGATACTGTACTCACTGTGGCCCAGTCAGATGGGGATCCAGCGCCATCCTCCAGTGGGATAGTATTATCCATCTCCAGCTGGTTTGCTTCTTCCTCACTGAGGTCAGATGTGGGTGATGGTATTTCTTTTGATGATTTATTACCAAACAGGAGTTTCTGGGCTGCTTCCTTATATTTTTCCTTTTGAGATCGCTGTGGCAGAGCGCCATCTTGGGCCTGTGCTGCGGGCGGGCCGCCACCAGTCTTGTCCCGTTTTGGCATGCTTTTCTGCTGCAGATCGGTCGGGTGGATGGGTCTGCTGTGGCCCGGATAGCGTGCGGTTCCGATCGGAGATGTCAGCGGGCTGGATGAGTGATCTGGAGGATGATTACCAGGATTTTCGGCGGAGCTGAGGAGAAGTGTGTCCTGCTACATGCGCTGCCTGGCCACGCCCCCCCCCAAAAAAAACTTTTAATGTTGAGATGAAATGTATCTTTCTGTGAAATAAATTTTCCTTTGCAACATTGTTGCTTCTACTTAACCACTTGAGCCCCGGACCATTATGCTGCCTAAGGACCAGAGGTCTTTTTCCAATTTGGCACTGCGTCGCTTTAACTGCTAATTGCGCGGTTATGCAATGCTGTACCCAAACGAAATTTGCGTCCTTTTCTTCCCACAAATAGAGCTTTCTTTTGATGGTATTTGATCACTTCTGCAGTTTTTATTTTTTGCGCTATAAACGGAAAAAGACTGAAAATTTTGAAAAAAAATGATATTTTCTACTTTTTGTTATAAAAAAAATCCAATAAACTCAATTTTAGTCATACATTTAGGCCAAAATGTATTCGGCCACATGTCTTTGGTAAAAAAAATGTCAATAAGCGTATATTTATTGGTTTGCGCAAAAGTTATAGCGTCTACAAACTAGGGTACATTTTCTGGAATTTACACAGCTTTTAGTTTATGACTGCCTATGTCATTTCTTGAGGTGCTAAAATGGCAGGGCAGTACAAAACCCCCCCAAATGACCCCATTTTGGAAAGTAGACACCCCAAGGAAATTGCTGATAGGCATGTTGAACCCATTGAATATTTATTTTTTTTGTCCCAAGTGATTGAATAATGACAAAAAAAAAAAAAAAAAAAAATATTTACAAAAAGTTGTCACTAAATGATATATTGCTCACACAGGCCATGGGCCTATGTGGAATTGCACCCCAAAATATATTCAGCTACTTCTCCTGAGTACGGGGATACCACATGTGTGGGACTTTTTGGGAGCCTAGCCGCGTATGGGACCCCGAAAACCAATCACCGCCTTCAGGATTTCTAAGGGTGTAACTTTTTGATTTCACTCTTCACTGCCTATCACAGTTTCGGAGGCCATGGAATGCCCAGGTGGCACAACCCCCCCCCAAATGACCCCATTTTGGAAAGTAGACACCCCAAGCTATTTGCTGAGAGGCATATTGAGTCCATGGAATATTTTATATTTTGACACAAGTTGCGGGAAAGTGACACTTTTTTTTTTTTTTTTTTTTTTTTTGCACAAAGTTGTCACTAAATGATATATTGCTCACACAGGCCATGGGCCTATGTGGAATTGCACCCCAAAATACATTTAGCTGCTTCTCCTGAGTATGGGGATACCACATGTGTGGGACTTTTTGGGAGCCTAGCCGCGTACGGGGCCCCGAAAACCAATCACCGCCTTCAGCGTTTTTAAGGGCGTGAATTTTTGATTTTACTCTTCACTGCCTAACACCGTTTCGGAGGCCATGGAATGCCCAGGTGGCACAAACCCCCCCCAAATGACCCCATTTTGGAAAGTAGACACCCCAAGCTATTTGCTGAGAGGCATGGTGAGTATTTTGCAGCTCTCATTTGTTTTTGAAAATGAAGAAAGACAAGAAAAAACTTTTTTTTTTTTTCTTTTTTCAAATTTCAAAACTTTGTGACAAAAAGTGAGGTCTGCAAAATACTCACTATACCTCTCAGCAAATAGCTTGGGGTGTCTACTTTCCAAAATGGGGTCATTTGGGGGGGTTTTGTGCCACCTGGGTATTCCATGGCCTCCGAAACTGTGATAGGCAGTGAAGAGTGAAATCAAAAATTCACGCCCCTTAGAAAGCCTGAAGGCGGTGCTTGGTTTTCGGGGTCCCGTACACGGCTAGGCTCCCAAAAAGTCTCACACATATGGTATCCCCGTACTCAGGAGAAGCAGCAGAATGTATTTTGGGGTGTAATTTCACATATTCCCATGGCATGTTTGAGCAATATATCATTTAGTGACAACTTTGTGCAAAAAAAAAAAAAAAAAAAAAAAAATTTGTCTCTTTCCCGCAACTTGTGTCGCAATATAAAATATTCCATGGACTCGACATGCCTCTCAGCAAATAGCTTGGGGTGTCTACTTTCCAAAATGGGGTCATTTGGGGGGGTTTTGAACTGTCCTGGCATTTTATGCACAACATTTAGAAGCTTATGTCACACATCACCCACTCTTCTAACCACTTGAAGACAAAGCCCTTTCTGACACTTATTTTTTACATGAAAAAGTTTTTTTTTTTTTGCAAGAAAATTACTTTGAACCCCCAAACATTATATATTTTTTTAAAGCAAATGCCCTACAGATTAAAATGGTGGGTGTTTCATTTTTTTTTTTCACACAGTATTTGCGCAGCGATTTTTCAAACGCATTTTTTGGGGAAAAAACACACTTTTTTAAATTTTAATGCACTAAAACACACTATATTGCCCAAATGTTTGATGAAATAAAAAAGATGATCTTAGACCGAGTACATGGATACCAAACATGACATGCTTTACAATTGCGCACAAACGTGCAGTGGCAACAAAATAAATACATTTTTAAAAGCCTTTAAAAGCCTTTACAGGTTACCACTTTAGATCTACAGAGGAGGTCTACTGCAAAAATTACTGCCCTCGATCTGACCTTCGCGGCGATACCTCACATGCATGGTGCAATTGCTGTTTACGTTTGACGACAGACCGCCGCTTGCGTTCGCCTTAGCGCAAGAGCAGGGGGCGACAGGGGTGCTTTTTTTTTTTTTTTTTTTTTTCTTTATTATTTTTTTGCTTTTTTATCTTATTTTTAAACTGTTCCTTTCATTTTTTTTTTTTTTAAATCATTTTTATTGTTATCTCGGGGAATGTAAATATCCCCTATGATAGCAATAGGTAGTGACAGGTACTCTTTTTTGAAAAAATTGGGGTCTATTAGACCCTAGATCTCTCCTCTGCCCTCAAAGCATCTGACCACACCAAGATCGGTGTGATAAAATGCTTCCCCAATTTCCCAATGGCGCTATTTACATCCGGCGAAATCTAAGTCATAAAATGCTCGTAGCTTCCGGTTTCTTAGGCCATAGAGGTGTTTGGAGCCACTCTTGTCTCTGATCAGCTCTATGGTCAGCTGGCTGAATCACCGGCTGCATTCTCAGGTTCCCTGTTGAGACAGGAGAGCCAGAGAAAAACACGGAAGACGGTGGGGGGGGGGGGGGCATTCCCTCCCACGGGTTGTAAAGGCAGTCTAGAGGCTAATTAGCCGCTAGGATTGCTTTTACATGAAAGCCGACCGCTGGCTGAAAAGAATGATACCAAGATGATACCTAAACCTGCAGGCATCATTCTGGTATAACCACTCAAAGTTGTGAATGGCGTACCTGAAGACAAAAAAATGGTTAACAATAAAGCACAGTAAACAATAAAGTATAAATAATTACATACCTGAAAAACAAACATGATAAAACATAATAACAATAACAATAACAATAACAATAAAACACTGCAGAATAGAATACAGTAAAAAAAGAGCAGAACAATAGAGAGAGAGAATAGAGAGAGAGAACAATAAAACGACAACTATTTTTTTTTATTTTATATATATTTTTTTTTTTTTTACACTTTTTTTGTAACTAACTTTTATAACTGTAACCGGTTCCAGGTTCGGGTCTCTCAAAATGCGATGGCATCTTGGGAGACCCTGTGAAAGTGTGCCTAGTCTGTGCAATGCTGTACCCTACGCTAATACTCAACTAGTGTATGGTAGCGTTCAAAACATTCACCAATGCAAAGACCAGGATTGTCAGGACAGAAGGGACAATAATAGTGGGTGTCACGCCTATATCCGCGTTTGCTGCAGACACAACATCTTTTTGGGGGGGGTTCGTTGGGTAGGGGTACTCGGGAGCACATAAAAATGCCTCTCATGCAGCCGACTGCATTTCGTTGGGGGATGTGAATGGGGGAAGTACGGGCGCTGCAGAAGTGGTGGGTTCCCAATTAGGATTGGCGAATGCAGCAGGAAGGGCACTATGGGCACGACGGGCCTGTGTTTGTCTTTTTGGTGGCAGCGGGACACTACTTGTGCTTGTCACCTCACCAGCTTGAACTGCACTTATGGGACTCGCCACGTCACCAAGTGTTACTGCAGTGCTGGTTTGACTACGACCGGGGTGTACTAGGCCGCTGGTGCTTGCCAGTTCAATAAAAAGCTTCCAAAAAAACTGTTAGCGATCGCAGGGATCAGGCCTGACTCTGCAAACGCTGCAGTTATGCGTTTAGTGTTTTGTAAGTGACAGTGATCGATCGATACTGCACTTGGGTGGGCTGGACTGGGCCGGGCGGAGGGGCAAAACGCAGGTGCTAGCAGGTATCTGGGTTGATCCCGCTAACACTGCGTTTTTGGGAACCCTAAACTGCTGGGGACGCTAGTATAGATCTGATCTGATCGGATCAGATATTGATCCGTTCAGATACTATACCACTAAAGGAGGCGTATGCTGCGTGCGTGGGTGTTAGTGGTACTGGCGCTAACCTGACGCTGCCTGGGGCCGGTGCTTGCTAGTTCACCAAAATGCTACCAAAAAAACTGTTAGCGATCGCAGGGATCAGGCCTGACTCTGCGAACGCTGCAGTTATGCGTTTAGTGCCTTGTAAGTGTCAGTGATCGATCGATACTGCACTTGGGTGGGATGGGCTGGGCCGGGCGGAGGGGCACAACGCAGGTGCTAGCAGGTATCTGGGCTGATCCCGCTAACACTGCGTTTTTGGGAACCCTAAACTACTGGGGACGCTAGTATAGATCTGATCGGATCAGATATTGATCCGATCAGATACTATACCACTAAGGGAGGTGTACGGTGCGTGCGTGGGTGTTAGCGGTACTGGCGCTAACCTGACGCTGCCTGGTGCTTGCTTGCCAGTTCACCAAAATGCTACCAAAAAAACTGTTAGCGATCGCAGGGATCAGGCCTGACTCTGTGAACGCTGCAGTTATGCGTTTAGTGTTTTGTAAGTGACAGTGATCGATCGATACTGCACTTGGGTGGGCTGGGCGGAGGGGCAAAACGCAGGTGCTAGCGGGTATCTGGGCTGATCCCGCTAACACTGTGTTTTTGGGAACCCTAAACTGCTGGGGACGCTAGTATAGATCTGATCAGATCAGATATTGATCCGATCAGATACTATACCACTAAGGGAGGCGCATGCTGCGTGCGTGGGTGTTAGCGGTACTGGCGCTAATCTGACGCTGCCTGGGGCGACGCATATCACCGCCGGGCGATCAGGGGGCTAAACCTTTATTAGGTAATAAACGGCGGGTGCCCTGACACTATAAAAAATAAACGAACTAACCTGCGTCACCCGTAACGGTTATACGGTGATCAGTGGTGAAAGGGTTAACTAGGGGGCAATCAAGGGGTTAAAACATTTATTAGGTAGTATATGGGGGTCCCTGTCACTATAAAACGCTGACGGCGAACCTAAATATTTACCTCACTAACTAGCGTCACCAGCGACACTAATACAGCGATCAGAAAAATGATCGCTTAGCAACACTGGTGACAGGGGGTGATCAAGGGGTTAAAACTTTATTAGGGGGGGTTAGGGGGGTACCCTAGACCTAAAGGGGGGTGATACTCACTGTCCCAACACTGTAACTGTCACAAACTGACACTATGCAGTAATCAGAAAAAAAAAAAAAAAAAAAAAAAAAAAACCTGCTGGTGTCAGTTTGTGACAGGGGGGGGGGGGTGATTGGGGGGGGATCGGGGGGCGATCGGGGGGGGGATCGGGGTGTTTTGTATGCCTGGCATGTTCTACTGTGTGTGTGTGTGTTGTGCACTCACATTGATGTCTTCTCCCCTCGGCGCTGGAACGGAAAATACCGAGCCGAGGAGAGATGACATCATTTCCTTTGCTGCTGTTTAGCATACAGCAGCAAAGGAGTGTTCCCATTGGCCGGCGGCGATCGCGAGGGGGGGGCCACGAACGGATGGCCTCCCCCTCATCTCGGATCGCCGGGGAACAGAACGGGACCGCTTCGGGCACCGGGGGGGGGTCCGATCGGACCCCCCACCCGCGAGAGGCAAATCACGTACATGTACGTGATTTTGCCTGCCCGTGCCGCCTTGCCGACGTAAATCGGCGTTAGGCGGTCCTTAAGTGGTTAAAATATTTTGATTTTTATAATGCTACAATGTGGAATGTTTTGATGTTTTGGTAAAATATATTTTTCTCTGTCACTTTCACTTGTTATTCTTCATCTCACAACAATCTTTACCCCAAACTCACACAGGTGTCTTTATAATCCACAAACAATACCATTGCTGATGAAAATTTAAAATGAATCACAATTTTTTGTGCTTTGTATTATTTCCAAATATTCATAATTTGAGCCCAAAAAATGTGATATGTGTACCAACATCAGAAATCAAAATGTAATTCCCAAAAATTTGAGGGTAATATTCTACTCTCACCCACAAAAAAACACCAAATATCACAGAATAAATCAAGAAGAATAACTCTTGAGTAATGTAATTCCATCACCTGTATGTCCATAGAAATGCAGTATTTATGTGTAGTTATGTGTAGTTATGTGTAGGAGGCTCTCACACGTGGCAGCTCTGTGGCTTAGAGGTTAGAACTTCTGCTTAGACATCCCTGAGGGTCTGGGTTCAAATCCCAACCATGTTACTTCATGTGGAGAAGTTGTCTCATCTCCCAGGTCCTATAATTATGTCTAAATGTAGTAGTTATGTGTAGGAGGGTTCCACCACCATTGTAAGTCTTTTCCAGATACACTATATAGCCAAAAGTATTGGGACACCTGCCTTTACACACACATGAACTTTAATGGCAGCTCAGTCTTAGTCCGTAGGGTTAAAATTTGATTTGGCCCACCCTTTGCAGCTAGAACAGCTTCTGGGAAGGCTGTCCACAAGGTTTAGTCTGCCTATGGGAATGTTTGATCATTCTTCCAGAAGTGCATTTGTGAGGCCAGGCACTGATGTTGGATGAGAAGGCCTGGCTTGCAGTCTCTACTCTAATTCAGCCAAAGGGTGTTCTATCGGGTTGAGGCCAGGACTCTGTGCAGGCCAGTCAAGTTTCTCCACCCCAAACTTGCTCATCCATGTCTTTATGGACCTTGCTTTGTGTACTGGTGTGCAGTCATGTTGGAACAGGAAGGGGCTTTCCCCAAACTGTCCCCACAAAGTTGGGAGCATGAAATTGTCCAAAATGTCTTGGTATGCTGACACCTTAAGAGTTCCCTTCTCTGAAACTAAGAGGCCAAGCCCAACCCCTGAAAAACAACCCCGCACCATAATCCCCCTCCACCAAATCATTTGGACCAGTGCACAAAGCAAGGTCCATAAAGACATGGATGAGTGATTTTGGGGTGGAGGAACTTGACTGGCCTGCACAGAGTCCTGACCTCAACACAACAGAACACCTTGGGGATAAATTAGAGAGGAGACTGTAGGTCAGGCCTTCTCGTCCAACATCAGTGCCTGACCTCACAAATGCACTTGGAAGAATGGTCAAACATTCCCATAGACACACTCCTAAACCTTGTGGACAAGAAGAGTTGAAGCTGTTATAGCTGCAAAGGGTGGGCCAAATGAGTTTTGAACCCAATACTAATACTGGGATGCCATTACAGTTCATGTGTGTTTAAAGGCAGGCATCCCAATACTTATGCCAATATACTGTATATTGCTTGTGACACTGAGCATGGCTATGGACTTAGGGCTGGTTCACACCACAGAGATGCAGAGAACATGTGTGGGGCTGCCTGGTGGCTTAGTGGGTAGCAGTTCTGTCTAGCAGCACCTGAGATGTTGGTTCAATTCCCCAACATGCTAATACTTGTGTTGAAGTTTATATGTTCTCCCTGTGTGGGTTTCTCACCACAATCTAAAGACATGCTGGCATCTTATTTGTCTCCTGTCGAAATAGGTTCTAATGTAAGAACATTAATTTTGGACTTTATATTGGAAGCTCATTGCAGCCAGGGACTGATGTTAATGTTTATTAGCACTAATCATGCTCAGGGACTTGGACATTTCAAATTTTAGGGTTTACACTGCACGGGTACATATGCTTAGAAAACTGTTGCTTTGTTTATGTGGATGCAAATGGACTTTGATCTTTGTCCTGTAGTTGGAGATTTGATGCACATAGCCAAGGGCTAACACAGATGCAAATCCTATTATGTGTTCCTGCTCATCAGGTGCAATCACTTTAGACATACATGTAGAGACAGATTGAAAGATACTGGTGGGTGTGTACTTCTATTGGGTGTGTCAGTGTGCTAACAATACAACCTCTCTTATATAAAGGCCTGCAGTAGGGGGTGCGTTTGGCCTGAGAAGGTCAGGTTTTCTGTTGTGAGGGAGAAGGAATGATATTGGGAGATTTGATGAAATTCTTGTGCATTTTTTCAATCAAAAGTGGGTTTATGTGGCCATGCTGTCAATGTTGTGTGTGTATTGTTCCTGTCTGATCATGCAAACATCGTTTGGAAGCATCTGCTGACCTACTATTTTTGATCTCGTTAAATCGTGTACACCGAAATGCAGCTTCCAGCAGAACATGGTCACCAATGTATGTATGTGTGGATTGTGGGCTGGTGGTGGGTGTTTTGAATAAGTCTTTTGCAATATTATGTTGGAATGCTTTGTAAGAATGACTGTTAAGTATGTTTCTATAATCTTGCAGATAATAATGTGATGTGTTGCCCGTTATACACTGAAATGAAAGCTGTGTCCACTCTAAGGTTTTGTCTAATTTTAGATTGTAAGCTCCTATGAGCAGGGCCCTTAAAATTCTGTTGCTAAATGTAGTACCATATATCCTGTCCAAATTTTTTTGAAGCTAGTAAATGTAAATGTATTTTTTTTCTGCTGGTAAAATAAAAGTACATTAAGCTTTTGTTGTGGTGTGTGTTTTTTTCCTTTTTTTTTTTTTTTTTTTCTTCTACTTTTCTTTCTTTAGTTTTTGTGGGTGGTGGTTTTGGGAAAGTGCAATATCTTTTATATTTTATTTCAATATGTATTTGTGCACCAAAAAACTAATCTCTTTGCCCTGGTTCACATGCTACTTTGAAATTGCGCTACTTCACTTGAAGTAGCACGATTTCAAAGTAGCAAGGTCAGCATGATTTCAGGTGGCTTCATACACAAATGTCTATTGAAGTCGCACCTGAAATCGGCAAAAGTAGTGCAGGAACTACTTTAGCAAATTGATGCGGTGCCACAAAAAAAATGTTGCATCAATTGGAACAGTGCCATTGCCAATAGTCATGTGATTTGATCTCTCAAATCGCATGACCAATCGCTCCAAAGTAAACCTAGGCTTCTGCACAACTGCAAGTTATATATAAAGATTCCACCTTTATCATTAACAGCTGTGGAGAATTGCAGGTAATGAATTCAGCTGGTGGATAGGGAGTGTTTGAATTTGTCAGCTCTAGTTCACATTGGTGTGATTTGACATGTCAAATCTGTGGCAATTGCACTGTTCTAATTGGTGCGATTTGTATTGATATTGGTGCAGAAACCTGCACCGATGTCTCTGATGTTGCCCCCACAGTCGGGACTGACATGCAGGAATTAAATTGTGGGAGTTCAGCTGAACGCTTTCCTCCCTCTGTCAGCGTGAACCAGGGCTCAAACTGGGCCTTTTGCCTTTGTAATTCACCTGCTGCTAACCCAGGGACACCATTTCTTAGCAAACTCCCTTAAGTTTACCTTCAAATATATGTAGAAATACAGATTTGCATATCTGAAAATAACAAAATACTAATCATGGTTGAGATCAAATATTCGCAGCTGCAATCAAAAGCGTGGTTTCACCTTCTGACCTGGAAATTATTCATTGTATGCACCTGGAAGTTCCTGTGCTGGTCAGGATCTCCATCTAGTTGGACATGGCGAGATCTCTTTAGCAGAGAGGAGGCGCTGCTTATTGGCCGGGTAAGTGTAGGATATGTACTTGTACTTAATCAATGCGGGGTGGATGTCATAGTTAGATTGGGTGTGGGTGGGGTTCATTGATTTGTTTGGCATCACCACACATTTGCTTCCGTCCCATGCGCACACATCACTTCCTGCATTTGTTCTGCTGATGTAAATCAGTAAGGACTATGCAAGTATAAATGAGAGCTCCTTTTATTAAAATATATATGACTTGTTTCACAGCTGGGTGAATTTTCCAGCAAATTTGGACCTTTGAGTTGCATGACAAGTTGTACCCCATGATTCTCAATGACAACCATTCATATCTGTGCTACTTTAAGTCGCACCAACTTCAAAGTAGTCCCTGTACTACTTTGGTGTGACTTGAGGTATATCGGGTACAATATTACAGCGGCATTCCCAGAAGTTGGGGCCAAGTTGCAGCGGCAAAGTGGCAGCAAAATAGTGTGACTTTCAGGTCGCAGCAGTGTGAATGAGATTCAATGATAACACCTTTGAATTTGGCCCTATTGTCACTTGTGCATCCTGAAGGTGTAGCAAATTCATCCCTGCACTACCTTGGTTTGACTTTAAAGCAATTTGAGGTCCATACACCACAAGATTACACAGACATTGCTTCAAGTCATGACAAAGCTGTGCAATTTTAAGGTCGCACAAGTGCAAATGGGGCCTTATTCAAAGGTGTTATCAATTAATCGCATTAGGTTACTTTCACACTTGGGTGACTTTTCATGGAGCTTTGGACCTCAGAGTCACATGAAAAGTTGTCCCCCTTGATTTCCATGCATATTTATTAAAGCTGCACGATTAATCATCATCGTGATTTTTTTCCCCTTTACGATCTTGAAAAATGAGTTTCACGATTCTTGCTATGCAAAGAACTCTCTCTGCTCTTCTGAAGCCACAGCCGAAAAACCAGGAAGTCTGCCAAGAATTAGAACATTCTTTATCAGTGAACTTAACTAGAAACCTTGTAACAATTTGTCAATTAAATAGAATTCTGTGTAAGTGAGGAAAGTTTAACTACTTAAACACTAAACATTTTTCTGACATTTGTTGGTTTCAGGTTAAAATCATTTTTTTTTGCTAGAAAATTACTTAAAACCCCCCAACATTATATATATATTTTTTTAGTAGAGACCCTAGAGAATAAAATGGTGGTTGTTACAATATTTTATGTCACACTGTATTTGCGCCTTTCAAATGCAATTTTTTTTTGGAAAAAAGTACTTTAATGAATTAAAAAAAAAAAAGAAACGTTAGCCCAATTTTTTGTGGGATAATGTGAAAGATTTTACGTCGCGAGAATCGTGATCTTTTTATTCTAAGCAAAAAAATTGTGATTCTCATTTTGGCCAGAACCGTGCAGCTCTAATATCTATGCAACTTCACCCATGTTCACATAGGTCTGAATTGACATGTCAAATTGTAGGCCAAATCGGCGCCTATTGATGGCAATGGAACTGCCCGAATTGGTGCGACGCCACAACGATTCCCAAAAGTAGTTCCTGCACTACTTTGGGCAACTTCAGGGGGTGATTTCTTACCTCCCAACTTTTTGAGATGGGTATAAGGGACACCTATTAGCAAAAGTAGGTAGGCATAGGACACCTTCTTAAAGGAGAACAGTTGTGACCTATGTGATTTCACTAGACATCTGTGCAGGAAAGTGCACTGATGTCTCTGAAATCGCTGACAAAGTCGGGCTGAGTCACACTTGTGCGACTTTGGATATCAGAGTCGTATGACAAGTCATACCCCATGATTTTTAATGTGTACCATTCATATCTGTGCAACTTCAAGTAACACTGACTTCAACGTAGTCCCTGTACTACTTTGGTCTGACTTTGATGCGAGTTGAAGTCCATAGACCTCAAGTTTACACAGGCATTCCCTGGAATTGCAGCAAAATTGCTGATGCAAAATCATGGGAAAGTTGCGTGTCTTTCCCTGCGACTCCTGTGTCCATAGACCTCAAGATTACATAGGCATTGCTTAAAGTCGCATTAAAATCTCGCAACTATCAGGTCGCACAAGTGTGAAAAGTGCCTAAGTCACTGTGCTGAGTACTATTTTATACCTAGAATATAAAGTAGTCCCACCATCAAACACTAGTAAACATATGTGCTCAAATGGCTGAAAATCACACAGATGGTATCACCTACTGAAAGCTTGCATTGTACTCAGCAGCATATGCTGAAAAGAGGCAAATGCCTATTAGCCAATGCCACATCGGCACGAGCATGGTTGTTACTATAATATTAATGTCTGAAATGCAAAACATTATTGTATTGAATCAAACATTAGTAAATGTATTTTCTCTGTAGGTAAGTGCTCAGCTCTGTAGCATAGCGGTATACCCTGCTGCCCCCAAAAGTTCAAGCCATGAATTCAAATCCCACTGACAGTATCTCCTCCCAGAAGTGTGCATTGTATTCAGAAGCATAATTAGGCAAAGCACATCAGCTTGCTTTATTCCATATTTTCACTCTTCAAATGCATGCAATGGTAAGTACTTATTCAATAATAGGGTATGGAATTCCAAAATTCAAGGAAAAAAATGTCGTAGGGTCCCCCCAGTACATACCAGGCCCTTCGGTATGGACTTTAAGGGGAACCCCACACCAAAATGTAAAATAAATTTGATGTGGGGCCCCCAAAATCCATACCAGACCCTTACCTGAGCATGCAGCCTGGAGGTCAGGATAGGGGGGGACGAGTGAGCACCCTCCCCTTCTGAACCTTACCAGGCCACATGCCCCAAAGCACCTTTTCCCCATGTTGATGGGGACAAGGGCCTCTTCCCGACAACACTGGTCGGTGGTTGTCGGTCTGCAGGCAGGGGGTTTATCAGAATCTGGAAGCCCCCTTTAACAAGGGGGCTCCCAGATCCTGCCCCCTATGTGAATAGGTATGGGGTACATTTTACCCCTACCCATTCACCAAAAAAAGCAGTGAAATGTAAAAAACTTAATAGCCGGTTTTTGACAAGTCCTTTATTGTAGAATAGCTCCGAGCTGTCTTCTTCCCTGAGCCATCTTCTCCAGACACTGTCTCTCCCTCCTCCATCTTCTCCCCGAGCTGTATTCTTCCAGAGCCATCTCTCCTGCCGTCGCCATCTGCTGTGTTCTTCCGCACCGCTGGTTACCCGCTAATAAAAAAAAGCTGCTCTTCTTCCATGGTGGTCTTCCTCCGCTGTGTTGTCACCCGCTGTGTAGTGTCTCTTACATAGCCATGGAGCGGACTCTCCGGGTGACATTATCGGATGGCCACAGAAGACCGCCACAAGAAGAGCGGCTTTTTTTTTATTAGTGGGTAACCGGCTGTGCTGAAGAACACATCAGCGGGAGAAGATGGTGGCAGCAGGAGAGACAGCTCGGGGAGAAGAAACATCAAACACTAGTGAATGTATTTTCTATGTATTTTCTATGTATGACTGTGCTACACCCAATAGGCTAGCGGTCAGCACTTCTACCTTGAAGAACTCATAGGTTCAAATCCCACTAAATACTAAAAGATTGAATTGGTGAAAAAAAAGCAAATGACTATTAGCCAATTAGCCAAAGCAGCATATGCTGAAAATAGGTGAATGCCAATTAGCCAATGCACTTTAAATTTGGCTGATTCTATTATATTAACTCTTCAAATGCATGCAATGATATGTAAGTATTCAATACTATTATGGTGTGAAATTCCAAACACCACACACTAACTAATGGGCAGGTTACATTTTTTTGTTTGTTCATTTTAATTCGCTTGTGCACTGAAAAAATAAACACAGCTGGGGGATGGTAGGTTGGCTGGTATTTGAACTTGTACCATGAGTGCTGTGGAGACATCTGAGCAGACTACTAAGCCATTGTGCTAAGTATGAGACCTGCATAATAGTGTAGTATGATTAAAAAATGAATATAAATAATTACCGCTTTATAGTCACCTAAATTAAAAAATAAAAAACAACATACAACAAATAGATAACCTAAATGTTTAATACATGTAACTTTACAGAATAGCAGACATTACTATGTAATAATCATTCATAACTGCATTAGTTAGCAAAAGAAGGAAAAAACTAGGAATACTAATTGCAACATACATCAATAGATGCACACGAGGTAGAGCACATCTCACATAAAAATGTTTCTTTCACATATATGGATCATGATTACAGTGCAGTACTATATAACAACTTGGTAGGAATTGGCATTTGCATATACGCGGAAGCGCTAATTAGCGCCAGCTTAGAATTTACTAACATGTGTTTCTCACTAATAGCGCTAGTTTTTCATTCGCACATTCGCCTGTTGAAATTTTATTTGGCTAAAATGGTCGCTGGTTCGTATTCCCAACCACACCACAAGACTACCTGCCTGGAGTTTGCATTTTCTCCCTGTGCCTGCGTGGGTTTCCTCCGGGTACTCCGGTTTCCTTCCACACTCCAAAGACATGCTGGTAAGTTCATTGGCTTCTGTCTAAATTGGCCCTAGTATATGAATGTGAGTTAGGGACCTTAGATTGTAAGCTCCTTGAGGGTAGGGGCCCATATTAGTGTATAATGTTTATGTAAAGCACTGCGTAAATTGACGGCACTATAGAAGTACCTTAAAGCGGAGTTCCACACAAAAATGGAACTTCCGCTTTTCGGAACCCCCCCCCCTCCGGTGTCACATTTGGCACCTTTCAGGGGGGAGGGGGGTGCAGATACCTGTCTAAGACAGGTATTTGCACCCACTTCCGGCATAGACTCCCATGGGAGTCTATGCCTCTTCCCGTCCCGACCGCGCTGTCTGCTGGGAACACACAGCTCCCAGGAGAGAGCGGCGACCACTAGGGACGCGCAGCGCGACTCGCGCATGCGCAGTAGGGAACCGGGAAGTGAAGCCGCAATGCTTCATTTCCTGATTCCCTCACCTAGGATGGTGGCGGCAGCTGCCGAGAACCGAGCGGGTTCTCAGCGTCCTGTGCCGACATCGCTGGACCCTGGGACAGGTAAGTGGCCATGTATTAAAAGTCAGCAGCTGCAGTATTTGTAGCTGCTGGATTTTAATATTTTTTTTTTTTGGCGGTGTGGGTGAACCCCCGCTTTAAATAAAAATAAATAAGTCTTCACTAATATTATGGTGTGAATCTCCAAAACACCATACACTAGCTAACAAGCAGTTTACGTTTGATAAACTTTATTGTATGGTATATAAACCATCAAACACTAGTAAAAGTATTTTGTATATATAATTGTGCTCAGCCCAATAGGCTAGCAGTTAGCACCTCTACCTTCAAACATTCAGGTATTGAAAGACTCATGGGTTCGAATCCTAAAAGATTACTATTGGTGGAGAAAAGGAGAATTACTGTTAGCCAGTTAGCCAATTAGCCAAAGCAGCATACAGTGAATGCCAAGTAGCCAATACACTTTAATGTGGTTGATATTATTGTATTAACTCTTCAAATGCTTGCAATGGTATGTAAGTATTCACTAATATTATGGTGTGAATCTCCAAACGCCACACACTAGCTAACAAGCAGTTTACATTTGATAAAGTTTATTGTATAGTATATAACACATCAAACACTAGTAAAAGTATTTTGTATGTATAATTGTGCTCAGCCCAATAGGCTAGCAGTTAGCACCTCTACCTTCAAACATTCAGGTATTGAAAGACTCATGGGTTCAAATCCCACAGAAAAATCCTAAAAGATTGCATTGGTGGGAAAAGGAGAATGCCAGTTAGCCAATTAGCCAAAGCAACACAAATATACGTGTATATATATTTACTGAAAATAGGTGATTGCCAAGTAGCCAATGCAGCTTAATGTGAAAGTTTTTATTGTATTAACTCTTTAAATGCATGCAATGGTATGTAAGTATTCAATTATATTATGATGTGACATTCCAAACACCACACACTAGCTAAAGGGCAGTTTACATTTCTTTGTTTGTTTATTTTAATTCACTTGTGCACTGAAAAAATAAACACAGCTGGCGGATGGTAGGTTAGCTGTTGTTTGAACTCATACCATGAGTGGTGTGGAGATATCCAAGCAGACCACTAAGCCATTGTGCTAAGTACAAGACCTGCATAATAGTGTAGTATTATTAAAGAATGAACATAAATAATTACTGCTTTATAGTCAACTAAATTAATAAATAATAAATCAAAAACATGAAAAAAACAACATACAACAAATAGATAACCTAAATGATTAATACATGTAACTTTACAGAATAGCAGACATTACTATGTAATAATCATTCAGAACTGCATTTCTTAGCAAAAGAAGGAAAAAAAAACTAGGAATACTAATTGCAATATAAATTAATAGATGCACGGGAGCTAGAGCACATCTCTGATAAAAAATGTTTCTTTCACATACATGGATCATGGCTACAGTACAGTGCTATATAACAACTTGATAAGAATTGGCATTTGTATATACGCGGAAGAGCTAATTAGCGGCAATTTAGAATTTACAAACGTTTGTTCTCTGCTTATATCGCTGATTTTCATGCGCAAATTCGCCGTTTTGTTTCCATTTGGCTAAAATGGGCTCTATTATTTGCCATAGTGCCCAATACTTCCTGGAGTTATAGTAAATGACCCCCATAGGCTTAGTCATGAAAGGGTTAATATAAAAACTTTATAATGACAGCATGATGTAAATGCAAAATTAAAAACATATAAAATAATTTAAAATATAAATATAAACATAAAAAGACAGATAAAAATACAAACAAAGACAATATTTCATAAATTAAAGTATATTTTATTAAATTTTAAATGCAATATATTTATAATTTTTATCAATTTAATAATACAAACAATATTGATAAATATTTGTAAAGAGAACGAGAGAAAGAGAGAGAATAAAATACATAATAATTAAAAATAAATTAAGTAATAAATATGTATATCTAAAAATACAATTTTTAGAAATAGAGAGAGAATAAAAAAAAATACAGAGCAACATAAAAGAAAATGATAAAACTAAATATAAAGAGAGAAGAACAGGTGATAGAGTGAGTGAAATAAAGCAAGAGAGAAGAGAAAGCTATAGAAATTAAGATAGAGACAGAATAGCAAGCGATAGATGAACGATGCAGAGAAGACATAGCTTGCAAAATAAATTGAGAAAAAGGCAAGATAAAGACAATAAAAATGAAAAAAAAAATGTAGAGCAATTGAGTTTGACTAAGTAATCTTTAAAAATATACAAACATAAAAAAATAAGAGTGAGCTAGAGAAGACAGAGAAACAGAGAATACAGAAAAAGAGAGACTACAGAGAAAGAAAGATAAAAAGAGCAAGCCAGAGAAATAAAGAGAGAAGAGCGAGCAAGAGAAAGAATTAAAAGGAAAGAAGAGCAAGACAGACAGAAAATAATGAGTTTTAGAAAAAAAGAAAAAGTAAAAAAAAAACAAGAAAGAGAAAACCAAAGATAGAGAGAAGCGAGCGAAAGAAAATTAGAGAGAAGAGCGAGAAAAAAAAAAGGGGGAGAAGAGCAAGCAAAAGAAAGTGAAAGAGAAAAGAGCAAGTAATATAAGGCAAGAAAAAGAGAAGAGCAAGTGATAGAATGAAAAAAGAGAGAACTATTTATCAAAATATAAATTTAGATGATCAAGCAAGCGAGAGAATAAAAACGTAAGAGTAGAGCAAGCTAGAGAAACAGAAATGAACAACTTAGGAAAAAAAATGTAAAATAAAAAAGATCACGTGAGAAAAGAAAGTGAGAGAAAGACAGATAAATATAGAAGAGCGATAGAGAGAATGAGAAATGAGCGAGCAAAAAAATTATGTCAACTTAGAAGAGCGAGTGAGATAAAGAAAGAGAGAATAGTGATAAATAAATAATAGCGACCAATTTTAAATTAAGACAAAAAAATAGAGAGATAGAAGCGACCAACAAAAAAAAAAAGCCACTAGAGCAACCAATAAATAAAAATGATAAAGATAAGAATGAGCGAGATAAAAAAAAGAAAATGAATATAGAGGGGGTGGTAGAAAAATATAAATATTAAAAACAAGAGAAAAGATAGCCAGATGAACAAATAAACCAGTAAAGGAGAGAAAAAATATAAAAAATAAAGAAAAATAAAAATCGAATAGCGAGCAAGAGAAAAAAAGAGAGAAGAGGTATGTAGAGAGAAAAGATCGAAAATACAAAATATAAATTTAACCCTTTCCCGCCGAGCATATGCAGATGTGCGTACTCGGCTTTCCGGGGTTATACCGGGATAATGCCCGCAGCTTCATTATCCCGGTACTGTCTTTTAGAGCCAGCGATCGGCTATCCAGATATAACAACCGATGCAGCTAAAAGCCGCTTGGCTGTTATACTGGAGGAGCGGGAGGTGACTCCCCCCTCCCGCCGCCTCCCACCGCTCTTACCGAACGGGAGGCCCGATAACCAATCGGCCACCTCCCGCAGCTGGGGACAGACTGGAACGGAGCCGTGAATGGCTTTGTTCCAGCCTCCTAATAGTAAACACGGAAGCGACGTCATGACGCCACTTCCCGTTTACTCGGCTGCCAATGACGCAGGTTTTAAAAAAATACACAGTATTCAGAATCGCCGTTTTCAGCGATCTGAATACTTTGAAGTGCAAAGGAGGGATCGGGGGTCTTTTAGACCCCCGATCCCTCCATAAAGAGTACCTGTCACCACCTATTACTGTCACAAGGGATGTTTAAATCCCTTGTGACAGCAATAAAAGTGATCACATTTTTTTTTTAAACACAATTAATAAATATAAAATAAAATAAAATAAATAAGACATTTTTTTTTAAAGTGAGCAGGCTGGTGGGTGGGAGTGGGCAGGCTGGTGCGAGGAAGTGAGCAGGGTGGTGGGTGGGAATGGGCAGGCTGGTGGGAGGAAGTGAGCAGGGTGGTGGGTGGGAGTGGGCAGGCTGGTGGGAGTAAGTGAGCAGGCTGGTGGGTGGGAGTGGGCAGGCTGGTGGGAGGAAGTGAGCAGGCTGGTGGGAGGAAGTGAGCAGGGTGGTGGGTGGGAGTGGGCAGGCTGGTGGGAGGAAGTGAGCAGGCTGGTGGGAGGAAGTGAGCAGGGTGGTGGGTGGGAGTGGGCAGGCTGGTGGATGGAAGTGAGCAGGCTGGTGGGTGGAAGTGAGCAGGGTGGTGGGAGGAAGTGAGCAGGGTGGTGGGTGGGAGTGGGCAGGCTGGTGGGAGGAAGTGAGCAGGCTGGTGGGAGGAAGTGAGCAGGGTGGTGGGTGGTAGTGGGCTGGTTGGTGGGTGGGAGTGGGCAGGCTGGTGCGAGGAAGTGAGCAGGCTGGTGGAGGAAGTGAACAGGCTGGTGGGTGGGAGTGGGCAGGCTGGTGGGGAGAAGTGAGCTGGGTGGTGGGTGGGAGTGGGCAGGGAGGTGGGAGGGTTTGAGCAAGAAGGGGGGAGGGAGTGAGCAGGGAGGTGGGAGAGTTTGAGCAGGGAGGTGGGAGGGATGGAGTAGGGAGGCTGGAGGGTTTGAGCAGGGAGGTGGGAGGGTTTGAGCAAGGAGGTGGGAGTGAATGAGAAATGGTGGAATAGAGGAGACGAGATCTAAAATATGTACTGTAACAAAAATTTAAAAAAATTTACTAAATAAATACACCAAAATAAAAAAAGTTATTACTTACCTTTTGTTTGTGTAAAAATGCTGCTGATGAACAATCAATAGATTTAGCAATTTGCTGTAGCCCCTCGCCACACGTCCTCCTCCTATGCTGGTCACTCTGTCTCTGCTAGCACATGTTCACAACAAAACAAAGGGATTCCCATATCAAATATGGCGCCAGAATACATATAGAATCGCATCACTTCCGGTTTTGAAGTACCGCGATTCTAGCCCTCAGCGCTGCCCACTGCCTCCTGAGAAATGGTGACACACATCTCCCAAGAGCAGTAGCGAGCAGACGCGCTGAGGGAAGTGACGTCTTCTGCCCAGGCACTGGAAGAGGCAGATTTCGAGGGACCACATAGCAACAGGGAAAAAAAGGTAAGTAATTTTTTTTTTATCCAATGTTATATTTTCTATTGATTTCATGCACAGTAAAGAATTTTTTTTATGGGTGGAATACCACTTTAATGGGGTTCTAAAGTTTGTGCGAACTTTAGATCCGTTCGCAGGTTCTGGTGCGAACCGAACCGGGGGGGTGTTC
Organism: Aquarana catesbeiana; assembly: GCF_042186555.1. NCBI lineage: Eukaryota > Metazoa > Chordata > Amphibia > Anura > Ranidae > Aquarana > Aquarana catesbeiana. Next base: position 170,487,145 of record NC_133335.1, read on the forward strand.
GGCTCATCCCTACTCAGAAGCGTTTGTAACGCCATGGCAAACTGATCCATGTGGTGATCTAGTTCACCCAATCTGGAAAAAATATTACCAACAAATAGATTGACTGCATCTTCTGAATTCATGGCCTTCACCTACTGTCAGAAACCATGAAATCAGGCTGAGACAGAAGTACAGTTAAATCACACTTGTTTAATAATAAAAGTAAAAAGAACAAACGTAGTCAAAGTTCAGTAACCGGAATGGATAGTCAGCCAAGCCAGAAGTCAGGATTCAAAGTAGTGGAACAGCAAGCAGGATCTGGAGCCAGAAGGGATGTCAGCAAAGCCAGTCTTTAAACAGGACCACAGGCGATATTTTCTTGTGATGTGACCAAGGGGAAGGCAGAGCTCCTCTGGACTGGAAGGCTTAAGTAGGTAGGACTGATGAGCAGGATCATAAACAGCTGAGCAACTGTGGAGAGAGATGGGAGCTGGCCATTAGCTGACAGCTGAGCAGACAGCTCAGAGAAGGAGGGCTAAGCCCAGCCCTGACACGGACTGAAGTGGTTAATGATTTATTAAAGGTAACTAAAGGTCACTCAGCCCCCCAACACACAAAAGAAACAAAACTGGTCTCATTTGGTTAGTGCTACGTTTGTGCTGTTTAAATTTGCATTCTATCTTTTATCGTTTTTGCATTATTGATGATTTATTAAAGGTCACCAAAGGTCACTCAGCACCCCTGCAACACCCAAAAGACACAAAACTGGTCTCGCTGGTTAAACTTACATTTGCGCTGCTTTTATTTTTACAATATTAGCAATTGTTTTTTCCAGACTATGACATCACCCAGCCCCCCTACAACAGCCAAAAGACACGAAACTGGGTTGGTTGGTTAGTGCTATGTTTGTGCCGTTTAAATCTTTGTTCTATCTTTTATCATTTTTGCATTATTAATGATTTATTAAAAGTCACCAAAGGTCACTCAGCCCCCCCCCCCCCCCCCTTACAATAGCCAAAAGACACAAACTCAGGCTCTTTGGTTAGTGCTATGTTTGTGCTGGTTTGTGCTGTTTAAATTTCCATTCTATCTTTTATCTTTTTGGCATTATTAATGATTTATTAAAGGTCACCAAAGGTCACTCAGCCCGCCTACAACACCATAAGACACTAAACTGGTTTTGTTTGTTAGTGCTACATTTGTACTGGCTTGTGCTGCTAAAATTTTTATTTGTGCTGTTATGGTTTTTAAGTTATAACTTTTTTTTTTATCAAACCCCAAAAATAAATCATATATATAAATCAAATCAAATAAAAACTTAAGTGTGTTTCTTTAGTTTGTGCTGTTTTGTGCCGTAAAAATTTACATTTGTGCTGCTTTTATTTTTACGATATTAGCAAATGTTTTATCCAGACTATGACATCACCCAGACCCCCTACAACACTGTCTCACTATCAGTGGCCCCTGAGCCAGAGCTCACTAACCAGGTACGTGACAGGGGGGCGGGGTAATGTCATTGTCTGGAAAAAACAATTGCTATTATCCTAAAAAAAAAGCAGCACAAAATTAAATGTTTTTATAACACAAGAAATCACAAATGTAGCACTAACATATGGTATGTTTATTTTTTAGATTTAATATCATGGAGAGCAAAGTGGGTGGGGTGTGATCAAATAAAAACAAGCTGTTATAACAAAAAAAAACATAATAGCACAAATAGAAATTTTAACAGCACAATCCTAGCACCAACCAACCAGCCAGGTTTTAGTGCCTTTTGGCTATTGTAGGAGGGCTGGGTGATGTCATCGCCTGGAACAAACAATTGCTAATATCTCACAAATAAAAGCAGCAAAAATGAAATTTTTTACGGCACAAAACAGTACAATTGTAGCACTAATGAAACACACTTAAGTTTTTATTTGTGCTGATTGTAGGGCGGCCAGCTTCGCTGTGCTATCATTTCCATATAACTTCCAACAGAAAAGCAAGAACTAGAGGAAGTCTTTGGCAGATGTTATACTGTATAAGTAACTAAATGCCAAAGACCCTACAAAACAGAACCCTAAACATGGTAAAAGTTGCCAATTTTGTAACAATAGTAGCTGCTCCTATATGGAGGAAAAAGAGAAGAGATACTTAATGGCACCTGGAAGAAGCCATCTACAAATGGCTGCAAAAGAATGTAAATTTCAGCTTTTCCAGCAAAGTTTTCATATTTATATTTATTATTCAACGGTTGTGGCAGGGTGCCTTCAGTTTGAGTAGATTTCCTGCTTTTCGTATGTCTTTCTTTCTATGTATCCCACCAGTGTGATAGGGATATTTCTTGTGACCTCATTTTGCTTCTTTTGTTCACTCATTATGGAGTGTATTTTTATATTTGACATGGTCACATTTTTGTCACTCTCTCTCTATAGGATTATTAGTACATACCTTGGTTTGACACCTTAAAGGGGATTATTGTTTCTTACTGGTCTGAGTTTTATTGGGGTTATACTTCTTTATTTGAGCCTAGGTTCACACAGGAGCAATACGGGAAACTGCATGTGATTTGGACAGGAATCGCACCGCATCAGAGCACCAAATCACATGCGACTCTTTGCAGTGCAATTTGAGCCCATTCATTTTGTATGGGCTCAAATCACACCGCACCACATGAAAAAGATAAAGGCATCTTTTTTTTTTGCCACACCAAAATTTGCCTCACCCATGCAATCCAATTCTGGCAATCACAATGCATTTTGTGAACTGTTTTTGGGTTTTGTTGTTGATTTAAAAACGCATAGGATACGCTGTGTTTCCTGCACTGCATATATGTGAACCAAGGCTAAAGGGAAATGTTGGTTGGAAGGGATTTTTGTTTGATTTTTTAGTGGGTCTTGTTGTTCTATGTCTGTTTGACTATATGGGTCTATTGGTAATTTTTTTTTCACACACACTTCATACAACATTCACCAAAGATCCACATGGTTGTTAACTCAAATCCAATTAGGAGTGACAGGTGTATGAATTTTGTGTGAAAACATTTATAAATAGACCCTCAACTCTGAGCTCACACAGCTATGTGGCACTACAGAAGTGAGCCTTTTTCTGAAGCACAGTATATGCACTCAGTGTTTGTTCTGGAAGTGCCCCGTACCCCCCCAAAGCATTCTCCCAGCACAGGGACCAAGCTGCCACCGACAGTTCTGGGTCCTCTACTAATGGTCTTCAGCTGGGAAGACTGAATCTCCAGTGCCACAGGGGAGGTTGCCCTGGCACAAAGTACTTAGGGGCACAAAATTGCAAAAGATCAAAGCCACACAGTTGGGAGTGGATTGCAGTTCAGGACCAGTGGCAGGATGGATAGCTCCCAGCAGTGAGAGCTATGTGTGCCTTGTGGAGGAGATCAGTGCCCGGCATGTCAACCAGGGGGTACAGGGCATGTGGGCACACTCATACACAGGGGCATCATTACAGTCATAAGCTGGCAGAGGGATCTCTCCCAGGGTGTGGGCACCTTTGAATAGAGAATAATGACATTGAACATGGTGGCATGGTAGGCTAGTTCCATTGCACAGAGCATAGCTGGCACCTGTGTACCAGTGTGCAGTTGTACAGGGCGAAGACACGGGATGGTGTTTGGCTGAACAGACAGAGAAGTCTGGAAGATGAGCAGGAAGACATGGTGGGCCTAGGGCTCCTCAGAGGGAGTGCTGATTTTGCTCTTACAGTGCCTTGAGAAAGTATTCAAACCCCTTGAAATTTTCCACATTTTATCATGTTACAACCAAAAATGTAAATGTAATTTATTGGGATTTTATGTGATAGACCAACACAAAGTGGCACATAATTGTGAAGTAAAAGGAAAATGATAAATAGTTTTCAATTTTTTTTTACAAATAAATATGTGAAAAGTGTGGCGTGCATTTGTACTCAGCCCCCTTTACTCTTATACCACTAACTAAAATCTAGTGGAGCCAATTGCCTTCAGAAGTCACCTAATTAATAGAGTCCACCTGTGTTTAATTTAATCTCAGTATAAATACAGCTGTTTTGTGAAGCCCTCAGAGGTTTGTTATAGAACCTTAGTGAACAAACAGCATCGAGAAGGCCAAGGAACACACCAGACAGGTCAGGGATAAAGTTGTGGAGAAGTTTAAAGCAGGGTTAGGTTATAAAAAAATATCCCAAGCTTTGAACATCTCAAGGAGCACTGTTCAATCCATCATCCAAAAATGGAAAGAGTATGGCACAACTGCAAACCTACCAAGACATGGCTGTCCACTAAAACTGACAGGCCGGGCAAGGAGAGCATTAATCAGAGAAGTAGCCAAGAGGCCCATGGTAACTCTGGAGGAGGTACAGAGATCCACAGCTTAGGTGGGAGAATCTGTCCACAGGACAACTATTAGTTTTGCACTCCACTATTCTTGCCTTTATGGAAGAGTGGCAAGAAGAAAGCCATTGTTGAAAGAAAGCCATAAGAAATCCCGTTTGCAGTTTGCGAGAAGCCACGTGGAGGACACAGCAAACATATGGAAGAAGGTGTTCTGGTCAGATGAGACCATAATTTAACTTTTTGGCCTAAAAGCAAAACGCTATGTGTGGCGGAAAACTAACACTGCACATGATCTTGAACACACCATCCCCACTAGGTAATATGATGGTGGCAGCATCATGTTGTGGGGATGCTTTTCTTCAGCGGGGACAGGAAGCTGGTCAGAGTTGATGGGAAGATGGATGGAGCCAAATACAGGGCAATCTTAGAAGAAAACCTGTTAGAGGCTACAAAAAACTTGAGACTGGGGTGGAGGTTCACCTTCCAGCAGGACAACGACCCTAAACATATGGCCAGAGCTACAATGGAATGGTTTAGATCAAAGCATATATGTGTTAGAATGGCGCAGTCAAAGTCCAGACCTAAATCTAATTGAGAATCTGTGGCAAGACTTGAAAATTGCTGTACACAGATGCTCTCTATCTAATCTGACAGAGCTTGAGCTATTTTGCAAAGAAGAATGGGCAAAAATGTAATTCTCTAGATGTGCAAAGCTGGTAGAGACATACCCAAAAAGACTTGCAGCTGTAAATGCAGTGAAAGGTGTTTCTACAAAGTATTGACCGAATACAAATGCATGCCGTACTTTTCAGATATTTATTGGTAAAAAAGTTTGGAAACCATTTATCATTTTCCTTCCACTTCACAATTATGTGTCATTTTGTCTTGGTCTATCACATAAAATCCCAATAAAATACATTTAAGTTTTTGGTTGTAACATGACAAAATGTGGAAAAATTCAAGGGGTATGAATACTTTTTCAAGGCACTGTACATTGCTAATCTTGAACTCATAGAGGATCCCTGGGGTGTTATGGTGGAGAAAACTGGCTACATATGTAAGGAAGGCAGCATTGATTCAAAACATTCAGACAGTGCTCTGCGACCACAAAAATGGAGTGGCTGGGCTACAGCCCTGTGCCTGACTACACAAGTGGACAGGCCAAGGGCCACCCTGTGTTGGGATGCTGCCAGCTGGACATCAGCCTTCAGTCTCTCTAGGGCGTAAGGAACTCAAGGAGTGCTAATGGACCACGGATTATGAGGCACAATACTTGCCTTGTCTTGGACGCTGGCAACCCATGCTATGCCACTGCAACTATCGATCACATGATTGCTGTGATTGCCTGTGACCTTCTATCACAGTTATCGCTGAATAAAACCCACCCCTGCATTTCTCCATTTAGAGGTGAACTCTGAATGGAGAAGAAGATACAATGTTTCTCCTAATTAGAGAAAAGTGCAAACAAAAAAAAGTGTGAAAAAAATAAAATAATAATGATATAATAAATAAAAAATAAAGATAAATTGGCTATATCAGGGATTGATCAAATGAGCTTCATGTACACACTGCCTACTTTGACCGCCGGGCAATGCAATGCAAAATGGTAGCAAAATCTCACTGCGATTTTGCAGTGGTTTTTGACGTGGTTTGTGTTTTCCCATAGCCAGCGGTAAAAAAGTTTCTATTCTGGACACGATTCTGCCGCCTTTAGGAGAGGGGGGTAGGGAGGTTGAACCTTACCTAACCAAAGCAACTCCTAAACTCTGGTAAAAGTTGTGTGTTGTTGTGTGTACATGGACACATAGGGGGGTTATTTACTACAACTAAAGAGTGCAAAATCTGCTGCAACTCTGCATAGAAACTAATCAGCTTAGAGGTCTTATTGCCAAAGCTTAATTGAACAAGCTGAAGCTGGAAGCTGATTGGCTACCATGCACAACTGCACCAGATTCTGAGTGCACCAGTTTTAGTAAATCTATCCCATAGGCTTTTATGGAGTTGAGTTTAGGGGCTTTGGCAAAAAAACGCCGAAAGCTCCTAAACTCGGATTTATTTCAGGTTTTTTTTTCTGATGGTGGGTCATGGTAATGGCAAGAAATTTACACCTAAGAAATGTTTTTACTATTTTGGACCAGTTTGTCTTTGATAATAAAAACAAACAGAGGTATCCATTTTTTACCAAGTGAAGGCCTAATTTGTCCTGAAAAAACAATGCATAATTTACCCGAATACACAAACTAGTTGCAATAATATGTACAGTTTTAGTTGTGATATGTGAACAACTTATACAAGCTGATACAAAGGTAAAAACAAATGATTATTTTAAACAATGTGCATGTGTAGCTTGGCTCATGGCACTACTGTCACTGCGGTCAAATGTCCGCGGCTACATTTATACTGTGCGGATTGGCAGGGACAGCGATGGAGGTTTTGCTATGGGAGCAGCGACAGCTGAAGACCTGCCCATTGCTAAAGAGGAGGACACCCAGGTAGACTTTCACATTTATGCTGGGAGTTGCAAGGACTTATGGGAGATACAGCCCCCAGGAAAGTGGCGCAAATCAGGCAGAGACTAAGTGTGGCTGCAAGTCCCAGAAGGACTGTACTCCTGTACCTCTCGCTGGGTAATAGTGGTGAGAGATTTATAAGCCATCATCTTTGCCACCTTCCCACTTACAGCACTACCCTCTAAGACCCATAAAATGCTTTGGAGAGCTGCTTTATTGTTCTGGAATTCCAAAATTCTGTTTAGAGTGCTCCACTGCAGACTTGGATCCCAATGTCGGCCACCATCAGCTGTTCACCAGTAGACAGTGGGAGGGAGACAAGTAGTGACTGTGTCTTCATAGCCCCTGTGTGTGTTCACTATTATTCAGGGCATCTCCTTCTGTCTGGGTCTAGGTGGTCTAATCTCTGCCCCTGAACCAGGTAGTTGTGTATCCATTGTATGTGACTCTCTTATAATCTCATTTGCCATCTGTGTAACTGGTATATGCTGTTAATATTAATGTTGTATTTTTGCGACTATCTTGAAAAGTATAATACACAATAGACATACACATTTTAATACACGCTGATTCTGTGGACAAGAGACAAACACTGCCATACAAGTACTAATAAAAGTATCTGTAGTATTTTGGATAATGCAAGTTACTGGATGAGTCATTATTGAGTTATAATTGCCAAACTTTACCTGCAACACTATCTGGGAAAATCAGGTGCAACAGTATATAAAATAAAATCATTTTGTAGTGGAACAATTGTCAGCTGCCAGGTGCACCGGTCCCTCTGTTGATTATGCAGAGGATGCGAGAGGTGAGGACTTCTCTGCCTTACTATAGGTAGCAATTATTTTGCAGACAAGAACTTGCCATTTTTCTTGAAAGCTTCTTTTAATATTAGTCAGCTTGCCAGATGGGCGCTGTTTCACTTACCAAACATTTGCTAATTCTGTCTATCCAATTCCAACACAGTCCTGCACACAGTACAACCTCTGGCAGGGCAAGTGACTTGAGTTTTCTCTGATGAAGTAATTGTTACAGATTTTGTCTTTGTCCCATTACGGTACTGGATAGTGAGAAGCAGAAGACTAGATAGCTCATCTCCTTGTCACGATGTTCTCTCCTCTTATTAGGGTCTGCATGTTAGCACATCATCACTGCAGCACAACTGACTGGCTCCTTGTGTATCTTTTTCCTCTTCCAGGGACAGGGACTGCAAGAGGGTGATACCAATTAGTTTCTCAAACTTACTTGGCTTGCATTAAAAAATACATTTAATGATGTTTTAATAAATGCATTCATTAGTATTCTTTATATCTGCCTGCAGTTTAGTTTTAGAGCTGATCTCTGGGAAAGAGAAAAAATACACAGCAGTAGGCCTCCCCTTTCTGCGCATTGCAAAGGCTAAATGCTTGTTTGTTTGTTTTTTTGCCTAAGTTATCAGTAAAAAAATACATTTTATTACCTTATCCCTTGGCTCCTCTGGCAGCCAGAATGCACCTCTTCTCTCTGGTTTGGGTTGTGGGCAGGCCCTTGGTGTTCTTAATGACAATGCAGGACTACTGGTCCATTGAATTAGTTGATGACCTCAGAGCTGCAACCGCCTGCCAGAGTGCCTTTACATAGTTACATAGTGAGTCAGGTTGAAAAAAGACACAAGTCCATCTAGTTTAACCAATAAAAAAAAAAAAAATCATACAATCCCATATACACAATCCTATACCCACAGTTGATCCAGAGGAAGGCGAAAAACCCCAGCAAAGCAAGATCCAATATGTTATAGCAACCTATAAATGGTACCCAGTTATATTATGTACATTTAGGAAATAATCCAGGCCTTTTTTAAAGCAATCTACTGAACTGGTCAGAGCCAACTATTGAGGGAGTCTATTCCACATTTTCACAGCTCTTACTGTGAAGAAACCTTTCTGTATTTGGAGATGAAATGTCTTTTCCTCTAGACGTAAAGAGTGCCCTCTTGTCCTCTGTGATGACCTTAAAGTAAATAACTCAACACCAAGTTCACTATATGGATCCCTTATGTATTTGTAAATGTTGATCATATCCCTCCTTAATCTTCTCTTCTGAAGAGAGAATACATTCAGTTCCTCTAATCTTTCCTCATAGCTGAGCTCCTCCATGCCTCTTATCAGTTTGGTTGCCCTTCTCTGCACTTTCTCCAGTTCCCCAATATCCTTTTTTGAGAACTGGTGCCCAAAACTGAACTGCATATTCCAGATGAGGTCTTACTAATGATTTGTACAGGGGCAAAATGATATCTCTATCAGGAGTCCATACCTCTCTTGATAGAAGAAAGGACTTTGCTCGCTTTGGAAACCGCAGCTTGGCATTGCATGCTATTATTAAGCTTATGATCTACCAAATCCCTCGGATCCTTCTCCACTATGGATCCCCCCAGTTGTACCCCCCCCCCCCAGTATGTATGATGCATGCATATTCTTAGCCCCCAAGTGCATAACTTTACATTTATCAACATTAAACCTCATTTGCCACATAGTTGCCTAATAAAACAGTGCACTGAGGTTGGCTTGTAAATTGGAGACATCCTGTAGGGACGTTATTCCACTGCATAGCTTGGTGTCATCTGCAAAGACTGAAATTATACTTTTAATCCCAGACCCTATATCATTTATAAAGATTTTAAAAAGTAAGAATCCCAACACTGAACCTTGGGGTACACCACTGATAACCTTACAGAATAGGAATCATTAATCTCTAAATGATAAGGGGACTAATGCGCAAAAAACAAAATTCTAAAGGAGAAACTAGAACTAATGCTGCTAGTGAGGCATCAAGTAGAAAGCTGCCAACATAGACGGGTCCACTCAGTTCCCCCAGTAAAGCAATGAATATGTGATACAATATGTAGCGCTACTCTGCCAGTCGATACCAAACTAGCAATATATCACCTGACCATAATCAACTAGGGCAAGGATAAACTGTCTAACATTCCGCTGAGTGATGATATCAAGATGCTACTTCCTACCAAAACCAGGTTGAGATCAGCTCAGGATCCATACTCCATGATATAAAAACTCCATATTGAAATCCATAAAGAACATAAGTGAACAAAGGGCATACATATGGGTCAATAGCGTGCCATAGTGAAAAATCAAATAAAATAAATAATATGCAAACCACCCCGCTTCAAAGGGAAGGGACAGTAATGCAGAGCTAAAAATATCTAACCAAAGTATAATGAACACACATAATCCCTAGTGCTCAGCAAAGTGACAACTAATGCATGACGTGAAAATGCATAAACTCGCAACTGGAAATGCAAAATAAATAATGGAAAATAAAAAATATAAAATATTATACCCTAGTGTAAATAATCTATAAGGTGTAGAAATAATATAAATATATAAATAGATGTGCATCAAGGTGCTAAAGATGGAAATACAAAGTGCAAATCGATTTCTCATAAATAATCACTTCACAATCTTATGAGCAAAATGACACAAGTGAAGATAGTGAAAGCAGTGCAGTCATGCCATTATACCGCACTGATGCGCCAAAAATAAATAACTCAAAATAATAAAGACAAACAGTCCCACAATAGAGATGCTGTCCCAAAGTGACAATAGTGCAGTATCAGTCCATGAGTGTAACACTGTGCAGCTGTGATGAATAATGTCCACAGGGGATGAACTTATAAGTAAAGTGCAAAGTGTGCAGTGCCTGGTGCTAATCTTCAAAAAAGTTCAAGTGCACACACCAAACGTTTCCCCCAGCCTCTCACCTCCAGCAGCGGCCCCCAGTGGGCCAAGTAGAGCAGAAAGATGGTCCTGGAGAGGGTGGGTTTCCTGGAGTGATATCAGTAGGTCCGGTTCTCAGAAACTCCTCCCGCCGCTCCCAGCAATCCCAGTAGTGGTAGTTAGGGACAAAGGAGAGATCTCATAGTGTAGTAATACCAAATACAAATTTTATTGATAGACGTAGTAACTTACATATAGAACTAGAACGAACAGTAGATGTAGTATAGCTTCCGGGTTCGGCCGTCCCCGAGAAGCGTCGGCACCTGGCTCCTCCTACCCTGACGCGTTGCGTCACAGCACGTGACTTTATCAAAGGGATGAGGAGTCCGGTGCCAACCATTCAATTTGTATGCGTACCGTTGGCATAGCAACGGGGAGACAACCAGTTAAAATCCAAGCTTATATGTATCATCCCAAGCTGAAGGAAAGGTATGAATAATCAATGCAGTTGCGCTCATACATACATGATCAGTACTCATTAACTCTTCTAAGCGAACGAATCTTTAAATGTCATATCTAGAAACATAATCTTAAAATGCCATATGTAAAAACCATAATCTTAAAAACCATTTGTCTTATTAGGGTTTCTACAATAAACATTATTGATTCCTATGCCAACAGCGCCACCATCGCCATCTTGTGGTGACTAAAAATATCAACTACAATATTGATAAAGAAACCAAAATCCAATGAAAAAATAAATAATATAAAAAAATTATTAAATAATTTAAAATCTGTTAATGTGGACGATGATAAATGGGTCAAGCCCGACTAAATATACAATGATACAGTTAAATCCAGATGCCCAAAGAATACCTATATAGCATCTGGAAAAATAGTTAAAATGAATAAAAACACAATAAAAATTCTAGCTATATATATGCTCTATGGACCATCCATATAAGCCTATACCATTCGGATGCTCAAAGGAAATACAAGATGAAGCTAAACATCTAGTAACTTCGATCAAAATAAAACCATGGATCTACATTGAAAGTGAAATGAACTGTTATGAAGCAGGACTCAACGAGTATACTAGATGAGTCACCCAAATCAAAGAACTCGCATATTATCGTGAATAATGATCTAAAACTACTAAAAATTGGAGATAAAACAATTTAAATCGAATTCCACGTTGTGTCCTAGAGGCGATAAAGTCTGTAATTCATGAATCCATCTGGATTCTGCCTGACTGATTTTAATAATTTTGTTATCGCCCCTCCAATGGGGTTTGTATTTCTCTATCCCACATATTCTCAGTGATGAAGGGTCACTATTATGATGTTCTGCATAGTGTCTGGATAGACAATGCTTATCAAACGTTAAATGGGTGTGTGGACAAGGGATTATAGCGGTGCTAGGGTCAGGAAGATTAGAGAAGAAAAGATAAAACAAAAAATACTAAAATTACAAATTTTATTAATAGTCTATCATAAATACAATGTACATTATAAACAATTCATACAGTAATTATACAAATTTTGTGGATACATGTACTGTAAGTGACCCTAAGAATGGTCAAGTGGGCCAGATGGCAAGTGGCCGTTGAAGGAGGGGGGGCTCATTTTCCTACATGTTTCGCCAAAACATTGGCTTCTTCAGGGAACAGGAGCTCATAGGGTGGATATATATAAAAAAAATTCTGTGTGGTGGACATAAAAACACATGTTAGAAATATTAATTTGACCAAACACTGCATAGTAAAAACAATAACACATTGCAACTGTGGCTGGACATTCATGCAACCCCAAGCTCCACACCACTAAACGGAACTGCGGACATACCTGGAGCGTCAGTGCCCAAGACGGGAGGGAAGAGAGGGAGAGGGGGAACACAGCCACCCAAGGAGATCCCCACAGGGGAGCAGGCAGACCGCGCCGTAAATTATGCCTGCAGGGGGCATACAGTAGACCTGGCAAAGGAATGTAAAGATAGTCATGTGTCATAATGCACTGTGGTAGTTATTCCAGGAATAGAGGGTTGCGCATATGTGCATTGTATTAAAAAGAGAACAAAAAATATATGTATATAAATAGGTATAAATGTATCTATATCTCTGGAAAAGGTGCGGACTTACATGTATATCTAAAAGCTGTAGAGAGGCAAGGTCAGGAAGTGCCTGTGATATATGTATGCACACAGCAAGGAAAGGACATCAAGGTTGAACCATATCTGCAGACCACTTAAAGCAGGCCTAGTTGGAAAAATGGATAGTGTTAGGGGTCTTGCTGTTGTTAACTGGGGCCAGATATGGTAGTTTATGCCTATACTTACTTGATGGTATCTGCTGTAAGAAAAGATTCTCATAGCGGTACATTCACAGGTATATAGTACCGGTGCTGGGATGAAAAAGGGATAAAAATAACAGTGGATCCTATATGAAATATAAAGGAAAAAAGGAGGATCAGAAAGGTAGGGAAATGGAAGCTTTAAAATGTACTTGGGCACAGGTGAGGCTAGTGAAAAGGAATCTATTACCTAATTCATCATGAAGCACACCGTGTTGCTTGAGAAAATCAGTGTTAACCACCAGAGTAAGAGGCCGGTCCAAAGTAAGTTCTAAAAAGTATGTAAAGGAATAATAAATAATTCATGTAAACAACATGAAGTCAGGGTGTTTTGAAAGGCAGAAGTTTACCTTGTAGCTGTGTGCAGAGCGAATGCAGGCACGTCCCTCGTCCATGGGAACTGAGGGACTGGCCGGTTACTCATATACCCCCCACACCTGATCAGATGATGATCAGGTGTGCGGACGCTAAACGAGGGGTAGCCACGGCTGTGCACTGCACGGTGCCTAGGAACTACGAGTTCCATCATGCAACGCGCGCACATGCTCAGATCTCACGGACCGTGTGGCGATTGGAGAGGCGAACACCCCTGGAATGGGAAGTACCAAGGTGTCATCTCACCCAATCTGCCGATGGAATAAAGGACCAGAGGGTCTGAGAACAGACGTGGGCACCCAGGGGCAGACAGTTGTCTGCGCCTTGGCGTCCGTACAGGCAAAGACAGCGCTAGCCATGTCACCCCCAAACCGGGAGAGCCCGCGGAGCCGCCGCCCACCACCCACGCCACAGATAATCCCCCCAGTCGTGGGGCTAGCCAAGGCACCAGGGACAACCGCAGTCCAGTGGCGGGGAACAAAGGGGCACGAAGTGTAGTGCGCCGAGACACAGGATGGGAGGATATCCCAAAGGTTGCCCAACGATCCACAGGGGCCACTGGGGAAGGTGGGAATTACTGTGTGTCAGCACACGACATCCAGCCACAATGTGTGCAGTGTGCATAGAGAACCACTGGGTCCCAGTACGATAGTAAAACCTACAACCAAAAATTGAAAATACAATGCAAAAACAATATATAGAAAAGAATATATAAAAAAGGAAACACACAGTATATGTATTGCAACAGTTGTGTCGAAAAATATTGTTCAATAATGACAAAAAAGAGTTTTAAGTCGCAAATAAATACAGGCAATATACACTTATAGAATATACAGGGATATAAGATATATTGAGTCAATTTGCCAGCTTGTCTCAGAAAAGGAAAAAGGCATTTGTAATCAATGTAGAAGGCAAGGTATTAGTCCATGTCAAAAAAACATTATATGGATGAAATACCGGGTGGAGCCATGGCAGCAAAGGGAAAGAAAGACAGGGAATACAGGAGAATGAGAAACTAAGAAGGGAATAGAAGGGGGGGGGGGGGGAAAGGGATGGAAGAGGATAGGGTAGAGAGGAAAAACCACAAACGACGTTGTCTGGGGAAGGGGCATGGAAAAGAAAAACTTAAAGGAAGGGCTTAAAACTAATATATTCATTGAGTCCTGGGAAGATGGTAGCATTTAATATATGAATCCATTTGGTTTCGAGTCGTAATAGTGAATTATCAGTACTACCGCCTCTTACATGTGAGGGGATATGTTCAAGTGCGGAAAACAAAATAACATGGGGATCGGAGTTATGTTGGGCAGCGATATGCCTATTAATGGCCGTAGTGGTGGTGTTCTTGTATAGTGGTTTGATATGGTCCCGGATACGGGTCTGAAAGGGGCGCTTGGTTTTGCCAACATAGAATGCGCCGCATTGGCATTGGGCCAGGTATACAACCCCAACAGTGGCGCAGGTGACATAGTGTCTGATGGTGTGTGTGTTTCCATCGGGTAGATTAACAACCTGAGAGTTGGCAACGAATGTACATATGTCACATTTGCCACATTGATAGGTACCAGTGGCAGTGGGCCTATGTGCAGTGTCAGTAGAATGATGACTATGAATCAGACGATCACGGAGAGAGGGAGAGCGTCGATAGGTAATATCAGGATAAGTGTTAATATATTTGGCAATGGTAGGATCAGATGTGAGTAAGGGCCAAAATTGTTTGAGGACGTCTTTGATTTGGGTATGCTGATTGGAGAATTGGGTGATGAGTCGTGTGGGTTGTTTAGAATCCAATGGTTTGTCGGAGAAAACCAGGTCTTTACGGTTGAGTTTTTTTGCCTTATGGAATGCTTTCTTTAAGAGAGAGTGGCTGTAGCCTCTATCTAAGAGTCTATTATAGAGGTCGTGTGCCGCCCTGAAGAAATCTTCATCGCGGGTACAGTTACGTTTAATCCTGACATATTGACTATATGGTATACTTCGAAGGAGGGGCTCAGGATGGGCACTCTGGGCATGTAGGATTGTATTGCCCGAAGAGGGTTTGCGATATAGAGTAGTATAGACTTGGCCATTGGGTTGTACACCAATCTGGAGGTCCAAGAAATGGATCTGAGACTGGCTGCACTCCATGGTAAATCTTAGATTGTATGTGTTGTCAGTAAGGCTTTGTACAAATGAGGAAAGTTCTTCCTTAGTACCGGCCCAAAACAGAAGTATATCATCGATATACCTGTACCAGGATATAATCCTGGACAGGTAGGGGTTGAAGTGAATCGAGTCAAAAAGTTCCCTCTCCCACCCCCCCAGGTACAGGTTGGCATAGGCAGGGGCACACTTAGTCCCCATAGCCACACCCTGCACCTGGAGGAAGTGGGAGGAGCCGAACATGAAATAATTGCGTGTGAGTATGAACCTCAATAATTTGAGGACAAAGTCCCCGTATTCATCATATTGGGGGCCTCTGGCACGAATGAGTTTGCTGATAACTGAGATACCTCTATTGTGGGGGATTACGTTGTATAAGCTTTCCACATCTAGGGCTACCAACCATGTGCCACTGGGCAGGGATTGGCCATCTAATATACGAAGGAGATGGATAGTGTCCTTTATATATGAAGGCAAAGCTACAACATGGGGTGCCAGATATTTATCTACCAGAGCACTGGCAGATTCTGTGAGGCATTGACGACCAGACACAATTGGGCGACCAGGTGGATGGTCGAGAGATTTGTGCAATTTCGGGAGGGAATAGAAGGTAGGGGTAGTGGGTTCTTTAACATAAAGAAATTTCCATGTGTTGGAGTCTATAATGCCTTTTTGATAAGCTGCAAATATCAGCTGTTGGTATTCGGATATATAGTTAGCAATGAGTGTTTTAGAAATTGGTCTATACCACTCGCGATTGTTTAAAATATCCAGGCACATTTGTTCATAGAAGGACACATCCATCACCACCACATTGCCACCCTTGTCGGCTGGCTTAATGGTGAGTTCAGGATGGTTTTGTAGGGATTTGATGGCCCTAATCTGAGCCAAAGTTAGGTTGGAGGGATACGCGGAGTTGAAATTTAAGCCTTCGATGGTGTTAGTGACCTGTTGTACAAAGGCCCATATATTGGGATTTGTAGAAAGATTTGGAAAATTCACAGATTTGGGTTTAAAAGAAACAGGAGGGGGGAAGGGGGGAGCACCAAGGGCGGCGGCCTCAAGATTGGTAGGATCAAGAGAGTCGTCACCATCAGTGCACCCCTCCTCCCAAAGTGACATTAATTCTTCGAGGGCTTGTATTTCCGCTAGGGTGGGAACCTGTTGGGAAGGATTTACATGCACATTCTGAACAAGTGCAGTATTAGATTGAGATTTGTCATAGATCACTTTGAAAAGAAGTTTACGTGCAAAAAGATGCACGTCTTTAATAAAGGCGAATTTGTCAAAGTCGTTAGAGGGACAAAATGTGAGGCCTAATTGGAGTACATAGATCTGATCCGCATTGAGTGGAATAGAAGATAGATTGATTACATCAGGGGTGGTTGGTCTTGCTGGATCATTGGCATTTGTGGGTGTAAATCGGGGGATGGGCTTGGGAGAGACTCCTGGCCCTGCCCTAAAAAAATAGGTGCAAGTTTAGGGTCTGCTGTAGCAGAGTTGGCTGGAAACATGGAGGTGATAGTGGGTTCACTTACCCTTCGGGAGGTGATGTGCGTTTGAGGGTGCGGTGGTGCCATTATGCCTGCAGGTGTCTTGGTAGAGGATGATTTGGGAATCGCTGACGACTTGGGTTGTGCTTTAGTGAAGGGAGTGGATACGTGAGCGGTCTTTGAATGACCTGTAGGTGGATGTGGTAGAGGAGTGGGTCCTAGTGTGCGGTGGAGTGACTCCGAGGATATGGCCGAAAGGTCGCCTTTTCTTCTTTTTGCTAATTGTTCCTGTGTCAAATCATGGTAAACAGTGGAGGTACTGGATGAAAAAGAAGCAGATAAATTGTTAGAGGCATGGTTATTCGAAGTAGGTATATTAGTGGAAAAGGGTTTGTTTCTAGCTTTGGTTTCCTTGGCATTGTCCCAATTGTAGGCATATCCATTTTCATGGGCTGCTAAGTCTCTTAAGAATTTGCTTTCTTTGTCATTAATAGTCGTAAGTGTATATTCCTCCAGGTGTGCGCGCAGGGTTTTATCCCGCTTGCTATACCTGGGGGAGGAAAGACCAAGAGCATGATCTGTGTACCATCGATTGATTGCAACATCAAGTTGTGCCAACTCGGTGGTATATTCGTGGCACAACATGGAGAGCATGTTGAGAGAGCATGATATAAGATTGCTTTCCCAAGAGGTTTTTAATGTGTCGTTGATTTTTTTGATATTGGGGAAAAGTTGTATTCTTAATCCCCAAGGTATTATTTTGTGTTCCGCATATTTTTCAAAGTAGGTTTTATGCCAGTAAATTCTGACTTTTTTTTCCAAGAGACGTTGTAGTCTGATAAATGCCCTATCCAGCTCAGCATCGGTTATGGTAGAAGCATTTTGGGATGCCTGGATGCGGGTCATGAGACCCTCCCAGGCTTCTCCACAGAAATCCGCCATGGCTCCACCCGGGGTCCTGAAAAGAGAAAGAAACCAGTCCTATGATAACACAAAAGATATACACGGATTAATATGTGTTCCAATGATTATCACAGTCACAGTAAGATGAAGATAAGAAGAGATATAATTTGTCAAGATGGCATATAACTAGGGAAGGATAGTGGATTTGTTGGGAATAAACGAAGATAGAAGGATATATAGTTGTATTGGACAAGTATATATAATATATATGGGGATATTCAAATCAACATATCAGGGACCAAGACTAGCCAAAAGGACATAAGCATTAAAGCTTGTATTGCTCAAAAAAAGTAAAGATGGCTAGATGGTACCAGAGGATACAGCACCTCATCCCCTAAATAATCAAACGTTAAATGGGTGTGTGGACAAGGGATTATAGCGGTGCTAGGGTCAGGAAGATTAGAGAAGAAAAGATAAAACAAAAAATACTAAAATTACAAATTTTATTAATAGTCTATCATAAATACAATGTACATTATAAACAATTCATACAGTAATTATACAAATTTTGTGGATACATGTACTGTAAGTGACCCTAAGAATGGTCAAGTGGGCCAGATGGCAAGTGGCCGTTGAAGGAGGGGGGGCTCATTTTCCTACATGTTTCGCCAAAACATTGGCTTCTTCAGGGAACAGGAGCTCATAGGGTGGATATATATAAAAAAAATTCTGTGTGGTGGACATAAAAACACATGTTAGAAATATTAATTTGACCAAACACTGCATAGTAAAAACAATAACACATTGCAACTGTGGCTGGACATTCATGCAACCCCAAGCTCCACACCACTAAACGGAACTGCGGACATACCTGGAGCGTCAGTGCCCAAGACGGGAGGGAAGAGAGGGAGAGGGGGAACACAGCCACCCAAGGAGATCCCCACAGGGGAGCAGGCAGACCGCGCCGTAAATTATGCCTGCAGGGGGCATACAGTAGACCTGGCAAAGGAATGTAAAGATAGTCATGTGTCATAATGCACTGTGGTAGTTATTCCAGGAATAGAGGGTTGCGCATATGTGCATTGTATTAAAAAGAGAACAAAAAATATATGTATATAAATAGGTATAAATGTATCTATATCTCTGGAAAAGGTGCGGACTTACATGTATATCTAAAAGCTGTAGAGAGGCAAGGTCAGGAAGTGCCTGTGATATATGTATGCACACAGCAAGGAAAGGACATCAAGGTTGAACCATATCTGCAGACCACTTAAAGCAGGCCTAGTTGGAAAAATGGATAGTGTTAGGGGTCTTGCTGTTGTTAACTGGGGCCAGATATGGTAGTTTATGCCTATACTTACTTGATGGTATCTGCTGTAAGAAAAGATTCTCATAGCGGTACATTCACAGGTATATAGTACCGGTGCTGGGATGAAAAAGGGATAAAAATAACAGTGGATCCTATATGAAATATAAAGGAAAAAAGGAGGATCAGAAAGGTAGGGAAATGGAAGCTTTAAAATGTACTTGGGCACAGGTGAGGCTAGTGAAAAGGAATCTATTACCTAATTCATCATGAAGCACACCGTGTTGCTTGAGAAAATCAGTGTTAACCACCAGAGTAAGAGGCCGGTCCAAAGTAAGTTCTAAAAAGTATGTAAAGGAATAATAAATAATTCATGTAAACAACATGAAGTCAGGGTGTTTTGAAAGGCAGAAGTTTACCTTGTAGCTGTGTGCAGAGCGAATGCAGGCACGTCCCTCGTCCATGGGAACTGAGGGACTGGCCGGTTACTCATATACCCCCCACACCTGATCAGATGATGATCAGGTGTGCGGACGCTAAACGAGGGGTAGCCACGGCTGTGCACTGCACGGTGCCTAGGAACTACGAGTTCCATCATGCAACGCGCGCACATGCTCAGATCTCACGGACCGTGTGGCGATTGGAGAGGCGAACACCCCTGGAATGGGAAGTACCAAGGTGTCATCTCACCCAATCTGCCGATGGAATAAAGGACCAGAGGGTCTGAGAACAGACGTGGGCACCCAGGGGCAGACAGTTGTCTGCGCCTTGGCGTCCGTACAGGCAAAGACAGCGCTAGCCATGTCACCCCCAAACCGGGAGAGCCCGCGGAGCCGCCGCCCACCACCCACGCCACAGATAATCCCCCCAGTCGTGGGGCTAGCCAAGGCACCAGGGACAACCGCAGTCCAGTGGCGGGGAACAAAGGGGCACGAAGTGTAGTGCGCCGAGACACAGGATGGGAGGATATCCCAAAGGTTGCCCAACGATCCACAGGGGCCACTGGGGAAGGTGGGAATTACTGTGTGTCAGCACACGACATCCAGCCACAATGTGTGCAGTGTGCATAGAGAACCACTGGGTCCCAGTACGATAGTAAAACCTACAACCAAAAATTGAAAATACAATGCAAAAACAATATATAGAAAAGAATATATAAAAAAGGAAACACACAGTATATGTATTGCAACAGTTGTGTCGAAAAATATTGTTCAATAATGACAAAAAAGAGTTTTAAGTCGCAAATAAATACAGGCAATATACACTTATAGAATATACAGGGATATAAGATATATTGAGTCAATTTGCCAGCTTGTCTCAGAAAAGGAAAAAGGCATTTGTAATCAATGTAGAAGGCAAGGTATTAGTCCATGTCAAAAAAACATTATATGGATGAAATACCGGGTGGAGCCATGGCAGCAAAGGGAAAGAAAGACAGGGAATACAGGAGAATGAGAAACTAAGAAGGGAATAGAAGGGGGGGGGGGGGGGGAAAGGGATGGAAGAGGATAGGGTAGAGAGGAAAAACCACAAACGACGTTGTCTGGGGAAGGGGCATGGAAAAGAAAAACTTAAAGGAAGGGCTTAAAACTAATATATTCATTGAGTCCTGGGAAGATGGTAGCATTTAATATATGAATCCATTTGGTTTCGAGTCGTAATAGTGAATTATCAGTACTACCGCCTCTTACATGTGAGGGGATATGTTCAAGTGCGGAAAACAAAATAACATGGGGATCGGAGTTATGTTGGGCAGCGATATGCCTATTAATGGCCGTAGTGGTGGTGTTCTTGTATAGTGGTTTGATATGGTCCCGGATACGGGTCTGAAAGGGGCGCTTGGTTTTGCCAACATAGAATGCGCCGCATTGGCATTGGGCCAGGTATACAACCCCAACAGTGGCGCAGGTGACATAGTGTCTGATGGTGTGTGTGTTTCCATCGGGTAGATTAACAACCTGAGAGTTGGCAACGAATGTACATATGTCACATTTGCCACATTGATAGGTACCAGTGGCAGTGGGCCTATGTGCAGTGTCAGTAGAATGATGACTATGAATCAGACGATCACGGAGAGAGGGAGAGCGTCGATAGGTAATGTCAGGATAAGTGTTAATATATTTGGCAATGGTAGGATCAGATGTGAGTAAGGGCCAAAATTGTTTGAGGACGTCTTTGATTTGGGTATGCTGATTGGAGAATTGGGTGATGAGTCGTGTGGGTTGTTTAGAATCCAATGGTTTGTCGGAGAAAACCAGGTCTTTACGGTTGAGTTTTTTTGCCTTATGGAATGCTTTCTTTAAGAGAGAGTGGCTGTAGCCTCTATCTAAGAGTCTATTATAGAGGTCGTGTGCCGCCCTGAAGAAATCTTCATCGCGGGTACAGTTACGTTTAATCCTGACATATTGACTATATGGTATACTTCGAAGGAGGGGCTCAGGATGGGCACTCTGGGCATGTAGGATTGTATTGCCCGAAGAGGGTTTGCGATATAGAGTAGTATAGACTTGGCCATTGGGTTGTACACCAATCTGGAGGTCCAAGAAATGGATCTGAGACTGGCTGCACTCCATGGTAAATCTTAGATTGTATGTGTTGTCAGTAAGGCTTTGTACAAATGAGGAAAGTTCTTCCTTAGTACCGGCCCAAAACAGAAGTATATCATCGATATACCTGTACCAGGATATAATCCTGGACAGGTAGGGGTTGAAGTGAATCGAGTCAAAAAGTTCCCTCTCCCACCCCCCCAGGTACAGGTTGGCATAGGCAGGGGCACACTTAGTCCCCATAGCCACACCCTGCACCTGGAGGAAGTGGGAGGAGCCGAACATGAAATAATTGCGTGTGAGTATGAACCTCAATAATTTGAGGACAAAGTCCCCGTATTCATCATATTGGGGGCCTCTGGCACGAATGAGTTTGCTGATAACTGAGATACCTCTATTGTGGGGGATTACGTTGTATAAGCTTTCCACATCTAGGGCTACCAACCATGTGCCACTGGGCAGGGATTGGCCATCTAATATACGAAGGAGATGGATAGTGTCCTTTATATATGAAGGCAAAGCTACAACATGGGGTGCCAGATATTTATCTACCAGAGCACTGGCAGATTCTGTGAGGCATTGACGACCAGACACAATTGGGCGACCAGGTGGATGGTCGAGAGATTTGTGCAATTTCGGGAGGGAATAGAAGGTAGGGGTAGTGGGTTCTGATAAGCTGCAAATATCAGCTGTTGGTATTCGGATATATAGTTAGCAATGAGTGTTTTAGAAATTGGTCTATACCACTCGCGATTGTTTAAAATATCCAGGCACATTTGTTCATAGAAGGACACATCCATCACCACCACATTGCCACCCTTGTCGGCTGGCTTAATGGTGAGTTCAGGATGGTTTTGTAGGGATTTGATGGCCCTAATCTGAGCCAAAGTTAGGTTGGAGGGATACGCGGAGTTGAAATTTAAGCCTTCGATGGTGTTAGTGACCTGTTGTACAAAGGCCCATATATTGGGATTTGTAGAAAGATTTGGAAAATTCACAGATTTGGGTTTAAAAGAAACAGGAGGGGGGAAGGGGGGAGCACCAAGGGCGGCGGCCTCAAGATTGGTAGGATCAAGAGAGTCGTCACCATCAGTGCACCCCTCCTCCCAAAGTGACATGCTTATCAAAATTTTTCTTAATATTTTGTACATGTTCTTTCAGTCTAATCCATAGTGCCCTCTTAGTTCTGCCAACATATTGAATATGACAGGGGCACTCTAACAGATACACAACTCCTTCACTCCTACATGAGATGAAATCTTCTATCACGTAGTTTTGTGTTGTGACTGTAGACGTGAAACACGATTTTTTCTTTTTGTCTTCTCTTGTATGTCTACAAGCATAGCAGTTTTTACATGGGTAAAAGCCCTTTCCCTCAAAGAAAGAGAATTTTTTCTTTTTAGGGGGATCTAAAACATTTTTTGCTAAGCGATCTCTCAATGTCGGGGCTCTCCTATAAACGAATTTAGGTGAATCAGATAGAGTGGGGCCCAGATGTCGATCTGTCTTGACAATGTCCCAATATTTATTGACAATTTTTTCGATTTGTTTATATTGGATATTGTAATCCATAATGATGGGTACATTATTTTGTTGAATGAGATTTCTTTCTCCATCTTGAATAAGTTTTTCTCTCTCCATTCCTGCGACTTCATTAATTTTTTCTTCAATAAACTTAGCATCATATCCTTTTTGAATGAATCTTTCTCCAATCAATCTGGCCTGTTCCATAAAGATTTCTTTTTTAGTGCAATTTCGCCTTAGTCTTACCAACTGGCCCTTAGGTATGTTATCCAACCATAATGAGTGGTGACAGCTGTCCAGGGGTAAGTAACTGTTCCTGTCCACTGCCTTGAAGTAAGTTTGGGTACATAATTTTGTTCCTTCTTTCTTAATTTCGAGATCTAAAAAATTGATTTTCTCATTGCTAATTTCCCATGTCAATTTTATGTTTTTGGTGTTATTATTCAAATAAAAGCAGAAATCACTAAGGCTTTCTCTGTTTCCCCTCCAGATGATAAAAATGTCATCAATAAAACGTTTATATACTAACAGTTGGTGAGGTCGATTACTATAAAGTACTTCTTCCTCCCACTCTGACATATATAAGTTAGCCACACTAGGTGCATATTTAGCGCCCATTGCAATTCCCTGTATTTGTTTGTAATAATTATTCTTATGCCAGAAGTAGCTGGAATCCAGACTATATTTTAGGCAATCAAGTATAAATCTTCTCTGTTTGCATTTCAAATCGCTAAACTTTCTTAGGGCCCACTTAGTTGCCTGTATGGCTTCATCGTGATTGATGATTGTGTATAAGGACGAAACGTCGGATGTTGCCAGATATATAGGGCCGTCAATCAAAGTCACATCATTGAGGAGTTGAATAAGATGTTTCGTATCTCTCAAATAAGATTTTGTCATCTTGACTATTGGTTGTAAAAACCAGTCAATGTACTCGCCTATTCTTGCACACACTGAGTTAATCCCATTCACTATAGGACGTCCTGGAGGCTTATCCTTGTCCTTGTGAATCTTCGGTAGCGTGTAGATTACAGGTATCTTGCAGGTTTTTGGCTGTAGATACAGGGCCTCCTTTTTATTTAAAAGGCCCTTATCAACCCCTTTCTGGATCACCTTTGCTAATTCTTTCTTATATCTTAATGTCGGGTTGCTTAGTAATAACAAATAGGTATCCTTATCATTCACTTGTCTGTTCAACTCTTCATCGTAATCATCTTTGGATTGGATGACAATGGCTCCTCCTTTAGCACCTTGATGCACATCTATTTATATATTTATATTATTTCTACACCTTATAGATTATTTACACTAGGGTATAATATTTTATATTTTTTATTTTCCATTATTTATTTTGCATTTCCAGTTGTGAGTTTATGCATTTTCACGTCATGCATTAGTTGTCACTTTGCTGAGCACTAGGGATTATGTGTGTTCATTATACTTTGGTTAGATATTTTTAGCTCTGCATTACTGTCCCTTCCCTTTGAAGCGGGGTGGTTTGCATATTATTTATTTTATTTGATTTTTCACTATGGCACGCTATTGACCCATATGTATGCCCTTTGTTCACTTATGTTCTTTATGGATTTCAATATGGAGTTTTTATATCATGGAGTATGGATCCTGAGCTGATCTCAACCTGGTTTTGGTAGGAAGTAGCATCTTGATATCATCACTCAGCGGAATGTTAGACAGTTTATCCTTGCCCTAGTTGATTATGGTCAGGTGATATATTGCTAGTTTGGTATCGATTGGCAGAGTAGCGCTACATATTGTATCACATAATCATTAATCTCTACTTTCTGGCTCACCATACACGTAATAATCTGACTGTGAAATCTCTGTACATTCAACTTTAGATTTGCCAAAACTATGCAATATGAGGACCTACCTAAAGTATCCAAACAGGCAGACCCTCACACTACATATTTGTTGGTACATCTAAGGGAGATTATACAATCAAATTGTAACAGGTGTATGTGCTTTGGAGAAGATTCTTCGGGAGAGCAGTTGCATGGAAGGAGGAGCCTGCAGGATCGAGGGATTAGGTAAGTGAAAGTCCTTTTTCCTAGCATCCTATGCAAAAACGAGCATCACAGTTCCGGGAGGGGAAAATTTGAGGGTATTTTCTTTTTTTGAAAGGTTGTATGGCTAAAAACAGTGGAAAACAAAGTCTTACTTTGGAAGTTTGCAGTCAGGGTGTCCAAGCCGAGGTGTCCACCCACACACCAATAGACAAACGGTCATCAAGAAAAAGAAGCAGCCGGCAACTCCATAACATCAAGTGTATTTATTGTAAAGCCTTCACAGTGAGTACAGTCAGCAGCAGACTAGTTTCAGAGATAAGCCTTGTTCACAGCACACATATATGTTGAAAAGCATGAACATTTATACATAAGAGACTATCACATGACTACTGCTCCTCTCCAATCAACAATGTGTTCATTTGAAATCAGGTGATTGGTGCTGGGGAAATTTGGCTGTAAGCTATGCACACAGCCATATCTCCTGTGCTAATAAGCACCCATTTCCGTCTTAATGATATAACGTACCTTTTGATCGTATGTCTCCCCTCTGGTTCCCCATTCCCCAGTAAACAGACATCAACACATTCTTACGTTTTCATCTCAGCATCTCTGCCTCTCCCTAGCTAGCAGGCTCTTTTATTAACACAAAAGCTTTCACAAACAGGAAGTGATGGTTCCAACATCCAATCACCACTTACATGGGAAGTGACATCACAGGATATGACCATATAAGGATTTAACAACACAGGAAAATACAACAACCAATGAACAAGGACTACAGGAGTCTTGTGGGCGTGTTTGAGCAGAGACAGGGTGCATGCATGTTTTTACAAGCCACATGGCTTTCAAACATGGACTCCGTCTCTGACCATAACAACCCAAAAGACTCCCGTATTTCCGCTGATAGAAATCCTTATTATACATTGTTCAAGAGAACAATGTATACCTTGATTATTCTACTGTCTTTGTGGATGAGAGATTATTGGCAGGCGTACACTCATGGGGCCACAAATATGTTGATCAGGCACACAGGGGCAACACGAGCGCACACTCGTTAAACCGATAATGTCTTTGCAGAGCGAACACACCCTCACCAGACGATCGTTTTGTGCATCGCACAGAACTCATGTTGGACTCGAACATCGGCTGTTCGCCAGTTCGATGAACAGCGAACAATTTGGGGTGTTCGCGGCAAATTCGAAAGCCGCGGAACACCCTTTAAAAGTCTATGGGAGAAATCAAAAGAGCTAATTTTAAAGGCTTATATGCATGGTATTGTCATAAAAAGTGTTTGGAGACCTGGGTCCTGCCCCAGGGGACATGTATCAATGCAAAAAAAAAAAATGGCCGTTTTTTCGGGAGCAGTGATTTTAATAATGCTTAAAGTCAAACAATAAAAGTGTAATATTCCTTTAAATTTCGTACCTGGGGGGTGTCTATAGTATGCCTGTAAAGGGGCGCATGTTTCCTGTGTTTAGAACAGTCTGACAGCAAAATGACATTTCAAAGGAAAAAAGTCATTTAAAACTACTCGCGGCTATTAATGAATTGCCGGTCCGACAATACACATAAAAGTTCACTGATAAAAACTGCATGGGATTTCCCCACAGGGGAACCCCGAACCAAAATTAAAAAAAAAACTGGCGTGGGGGTCCCCCTAAATTCCATACCAGGCCCTTCAGGTCTGGTATGGATATTAAGGGGAACCCCGCGCCAAAATTAAAAAAAAAATTGGCGTGGGGCCCCCCCAAAAATTCATACCAGACCCTTATCCGAGCACACATCCTGGCAGGCCGCAGGAAAAAGAGGGGGGGACGATAGAGCACCCCCCCTCCTGAACCGTACCAGGCCACATGCCCTCAACATTGGGAGGGTGCTTTGGGGTCCCCCCCAAAGCACCTTGTCCCCATGTTGATGAGGACAAGGGCCTCATACCCACAACCCTTGACCGGTGGTTGTGGAGGTCTGCAGGCAGGGGGGCTTATCGGAATCTGGAACCCCCAGATCCCGGCCCCCCCTGTGTAAAATGGTGAGGGGATACAAAAGTACCCCTACCATTTCACAAAAAACTGTCAAAAATGTTAAAAATGGCAAGAGACAGTTTTTGACAATTCCTTTATTTAAATGCTTCTTCTTTCCAACTTCTTTCTTCTATCTTCTTTCTTCCATCTTCCTTCGGTTTCTTCCTCCATCTTCTTCTTCTTCTGGTTCTTCTGGTTCTTCCTCCGGTGTTCTCGTCCGGCATCTTCCTCCGCGGCGTCTTCTTCCCTTCTTTGTTTTAGGGCCGCTCCGCATCCATGGGAGGCTCCCACTGTGTGATGCTTCTCGTCTTCTGATGGTTCTAAAATAACGGACGAACGGGGACTTGATGGGGACTTCCCTGTGGCATTTCCCGTGACATCAGAGGGGGCGGGGTCACCCGTTACGTAACGGGTGACCCACTCTGACATCACGGGGAATGCCACAGGGAAGTCTCCATCAAGTCCCCATGCGTCAGAGGGGGTGGGGTCACCGGGTGGCCCCGCCCTCCGTTATTTAAGAAGTGTCAGAAGACGAGAAGCCTCGCACAGTGGGAGCCTCCCATGGATGTGGAGCGGCCTGAGAACGAAGAAGGGAAGAAGACGCCGCGGAGGAAGATTCCGGACGAGAACACTGGAGGAAGAACCAGAAGAAGATAGAGGAAAAAACCGAAGGAATATAGAAGAAAGAAGATAGAAGAAAGAAGATGGAAAGAAGAAGCATTTAAATAAAGGAATTGTCAAAAACTGTCTCTTGTCATTTTTAACATTTTTGACAGTTTTTTAGTGAAATGGTAGGCTTACCATTTCACACATGGGGGGACGGGATCTGGGGGTCCCCTTGTTAAAGGGGGCTTAAAGATTCTGATAAGCCCCCCTGCCTGCAGACCCCCACAACCACCGGCCAAGGGTTGTGGGGATGAGGCCCTTGTCCTCATCAACATGGGGACAAGGTGCTTTGGGGGGACCCCAAAGCACCCTCCCAATGTTGAGGGCATGTGGCCTGGTACGGTTCAGGAGGGGGGGCGCTCTATCGTCCCCCCCTCTTTCCCTGCGGCCTGCCAGGTTGCTTGCTCGGATAAGGGTCTGGTATGGATGTTTGGGGGGACCCCATGCCAATTTTTTTTTAATTTTGGCGCAGGGTTCCCCTTAAAATCCATACCAGACCTGAAGGGCCTGGTATGGAATTTAGGGGGACCCCATGCCAGTTTTTTTAAAAATTTTGGTTCGGGGTTCCCCTGTGGGGAAATCCCATGCAGTTTTTATCAATGAACTTTTATGTGCAATTCATTAATAGCCACGAGTAGTTTTAAATTACTTTTTTTCCTTTGAAATGTCATTTTGCTGTCAGACTGTTCTAAACACGGGAAACATGCGCCCCTTTACAGGCATACTATAGACACCCCCCAGGTACGAAATTTAAAGGAATTTTACACTTTTATTGTTTGACTTTAAGCATTATTAAAATCACTGCTCCCGAAAAAACGGCCATTTTTAAAACTTTTTTTGCATTGATACATGTCCCCTGGGGCAGGACCCGGGTCCTCAACTCTGTGACCATGCCCCTTAAAGCGTCACAGACCCAGCATGCCCAGGGACTGTGACATCATAAGGGGCGGGGTCTCCGCCTATATAAGTCACAACGGAGCCCTCAGAGAGCAGTCCAGCCGGAGAGAGCGTCGTGTCAACATCTGGAGAAGAGAAGACAAGAAGCCCAGAAGTCCGGACCTCCACTGGCAAGAGAGCTACCTGAAGACAGCGGAGGAGCCGGCCGAAGAACTGGAACACCGGGAGAAGAGGCCGGAGAGAGCGGAGAAGAACCAACCGGACGCCGGGAGAAGATGAACCGGAGGGACCCCCGAAGCCGGAAGAAGACCCCCGAAGCTGGAGGAAGACCCCCCCCGGAGCTGTTTAATAAATTATTTTAAAAACCTGTGTAGTGTGTTTTATTATTGACACTTTTTCCCTAGGTGAATGGATAGGGGTACCATGTACCCCATACTCATTCACATAGGGTGGGGGGGCCGGGATCTGGGGGCCCTCTTATTATGGGGGCTCCCGGATTCCGATAAGCCCCCTGCCCACAGACCCCGACAACCAACGGCCAGGGTTGTCGGGAAGAGGCCCTTGTCCTCATCAACATGGGGACAAGGTGCTTTGTGGTGGGGGGGCACCGCAGGGCGCCCCCTCCCCCAAAGCACCCCCCATGTTGAGGGCATGCGGCCTGGTATGGTTCTGGAGGGGGGGCGATCGCTCGTCCCCACCCCCTTTCCTGACCGGCCAGGCTGCGTGCTCGGATCGGGGTCTAGTATGGATTTTGAGGGGACCCCATGCCGGTTTTTCGGCGTAGGGGGTTCCCCTTAAAGTTCCATACCAGACCTAAGGGCCTGGGATGCCCCCCACGCTCGCCGCAATAGGAAAATTTGTTTTTCCTATTGCAGCGAGCGCGAGATGCAGTACCCTGCTCCTCCGTCGTATCTGGTCCGTCAGACCAGCATACAGACGAACGGGCTTTCCGTCAGGAACTGAGTCCGTAAAGATTTGAAGCAAGTTTCAAATCTAAAGTACGTCGGATTTCCGACTGAAACGGTCCGTCGGAAGTCCGATGGAGACCACACACGGTCGGATTGTCCGCCAGATTTGGTCCGGCGGCGTCCGTCGGACTTTTGTAGGTGAAAAGTCTGACCGTGTGTACACGGCATTAGATCATCTCTCATTGCCGACTCTCCCTCCTCACACAGAGACCGCGTGTGAGTTCAAATAGTAAAAAAACAGTAAATACAGTGCCCGTAGTACCTATCAGTGCCATGATACAGTGCCCACAGTACCTATCAGTGCCATCTGCCAGCGCCATCTGTCAGTGCCATCTGTCATCAGTGCCACCTGTCAGTGCCATCTGTCAGTGCCATCTGTTATCGCCATCTGTCAGTGCCATCTGTCATCAGTGCCACCTGTCAGTGCTATCTGTCCTCAGTGCCACCTGTCAGTGTCATGTGTCAACTGTTATCAGTGTCACGTGTCATCAGTGCCACGTATCAGTGCCATCAGCCATCAGTGTCATGTGCTATCAGATCCACATATCAGTACCACGTATTAGTGCCATCTGTCATCAGTGTCATGTAAAATCAGTGCCATCTGTCATCAGTGTCATGTAATCAGTGCCATTTGTCATCACCAACAATGTCTAGAAGATTATTTTCAGCCGAGGAGGCGTACAATATTCTTGCGGCCGACGAGAGCAACAGGGAGCTCTCTGCTTCGGATTCCTCCTCAAATTCAGATTCTCAGTCTGACAATGACTACAAGCCTGTCCTAAGCAGTGGAACACTGATAGCCTCAGAGGAGGATGAGAGTCCGCCCGCAAGACGAAGGCGTTCTGGTGAAGAGGCAGTGCCATCCATCAGCACCGCAGTGCCATCCACCAGCACCTCAGTACCTCGGCAAGAAAGGCCACGTACCAGTGGGGTGTCACCTCAGACCCAAAGGGTTAGGTCCCATGCCAGCCTTCCCTATACCCTTGTAGCTTCCTCCTAATTCAGGAGAAGCTATCATTCCCCCTTTCACTGCCCAACCAGGAGTCCAGGTGGACACAGAAAATTTTTCCCCTGATTTTTTCCATTTAATTTTTACTGAGGACATGTTAGCATCAATTGTGGCCCAGTGCAACCTGTATGCACAACAATTCATAGCAAGTAACCCAACGTCCTATTATGCCCGTCCCTACGAGTGGAGAGCCCTAACAGTGCCGGCGTTTAAAAATGTTTTGGGCCTCACATTCTGTATGGGACTAACCAAAAAAAATGAATTACGTTCATATTGGTCAACCCTCCCCATTCACCACATGCCCATCTTTTCTTCAGTAATGCCCAGAACAAGATATCTAATGATGATGAGATTCCTACACTATAATGATAATATCCAGTGCCCTCCCCGAAATGACCCAAATTTTGATAAGCTTTATAAAATTCGGCCACTACTAACTTATTTTTCTGAAATCTTCCCAAAGTTGTTAATCTCAGACCAACACATATGCATGGATGAGTCCCTTATCAAATTTACTGGCAGGCTGGGCTTCAAACAATTTATTCCCACCAAAAGGGCTATAGGGTGAAGCTGTATAAATTGTGCGACTGAGCCAAAGGGTATACATATGCCTTCATAGTATACGAAGGGAAGGACACCCAGCTGCATCCCCCTAATTGCCCAGACTACATGAGATCAAGCGGGAAAGTCGTTTGGTAACTCATAAACCCACTCCTGGAGAAAGGCTACCATTTGTATGTAGATAACTTTTATACAAGTTTGCCCCTGTTCCGCAACCTTCAAAGAAAGAACACTCCAGCATGTGGCACCGTAAGGATGAACCGGAAGGGCTTTCCTCAAAGCCTCATCAACAAGAAGCTAAGAAGAGGGGAGACAGCGAGTTTACGGAATGAGGAAATTCTGGCTGTGAAGTGGAGGGACAGGGATGGGATGTCTACATGCTTTCTTCGATCCACAACAATACATTCGTTGAGATCACCAGGAGGAATGGCCCAATCCAAAAACCAACATGTATCCACGAATACAATATGTTCATGGGGGTGTCGACTTCAATGACCAAATGCTCGAACCCAACCTTGCCACAAGATGAACATACCAGTGGTATAAAAAAGTTTCAATTTATTTGTTTAATTTGGCCATATACAACAGCTATATTATCTATCGCAACTCCACTGAAAGCCCCAAATCCTTCCTTGGCTACCAGGAGGAAATAGCCACTGCCCTTATTTTCCCGAACGGCCCACCAGAAAACATTCAATCCAATGTGATTAGCAGACTCTCTGAACTCCACTTTCCCGATAAAATCCCTCCCAGACCAACAGGCCAAAAATGTCAGAAAAAATGCCGGGTGTGCACCAGAGGAGGAGTTAGAAGAAACACCACTTATCATTGTCCCCAGTGTCCTTCCCAACCAGGCCCCTGCATAGTTGACTGTTTCCGTTGTTACCATGCTTCACTAAATTATTAGTGAAGTATGGTAAACATAACCCTCACTTCCTGCCATTTACCTTCACACC
Source organism: Aquarana catesbeiana (assembly GCF_042186555.1). Classification (NCBI taxonomy): domain Eukaryota; kingdom Metazoa; phylum Chordata; class Amphibia; order Anura; family Ranidae; genus Aquarana; species Aquarana catesbeiana. Next base: position 170,519,410 of record NC_133335.1, read on the forward strand.
CCTTATGCCTCTACTTGCTCTGTAACTGACCCTGGCTTGTTATTCGACCACGCTTCTGCCTACCGATTCTGTTCATACCTTTGCCTGATCTGGAACTGACCCTGGCTTGTTATTCGACCACACTTCTGCCTACCGATTCTGTTCATGCCTCTGCCTGATCTGAAACTGACCCTGGCTTGTTATTCGACCACGCTTCTGCCTACCGATTCTGTACATACCTCTGCCTGATTTGGAACTGACCCTGGACTGTTTGACCATGCTTTTTGCCTGCCTCTTGGACTGATCTTGTACCCTGCCACTGGACTAGTGGGATTCATAACACGGGACTCACATATGTGAGGGGCTCTGGGGCTCTGGCTTTCTGGGTGAAGAAAACAATTTTTTTTGTTTCCTCATTCCTAGATTAGGGTCTAGAGACTTGGAGGCTTCAAAGAGATTTGGGTGGGAGAAGCCTCTACCCCTGTCCCCATTCTGTCCTGAACGAGGCCCTACTTCTGCCTGCTGCCTGTAGTACCTATGCCATCATGCCTCTACCTGTCGCATGAACTGACCACACTACATGGACCATGTTCCTGCCTACTACCAGGACCAATATTTTGGCACTGCTGACAATCTCTGACTGTACATGGACAGCATCCCTGCCTGCTGCCTGTACTGACTATGGACAGTAATTCTGCCTGTTGCCTGGACTATTGCGTTCGCTTTTTCTGACCAAGTCCCTGCCTGCTGCCTGGACCAGTGCTATCCTCCTGTGGACTGCTGTGCTACTAAAACCACAGGTAATCTTTTGTTTACCCTTTGCTCAGCAGAATGTATTTTGGGGTGTAATTCATGGTATGTGCATGCTATGTGTCCCTAGAACACCTGACGGTGTTCCTTGCATGTTGGGCTTCTGTATGTGGCCAGGCTGTGTAAAAGTCTCACACATGTGGTATTGCCATACTCAGGAGGAGTAGAACAATGTATTTTGGGGTGTATTTTTTGCTATGTACATGTTATGCGTTGGAAATATCTTATAAATTGACAACTTTGTGTAAAAAAAATGCGTTTTCATTTTTTTTCCCACAATTTCCAAAAACTTCTGGAAAAAATGAACCGTTCAAAAGACCCATTATGCCTCATAGATTATACGTTGGGGTGTTAGCATTCCAAAATGGGGTCATTTTGTGGGCGTTTCCATTGTCCTGGTGCTCCAGGGCCTTCAAAAGTGTAATAGGTGGTTGAGAAATTAGATTGTAATTTATGCTCCTAAAACCCTTGAATGTGCTATTTCAATATTGGGCCTCTGTATGTGGCCAGGCTGAGTAAAAGTCTCACACATGTGGTATTGCCATACTCAGGAGGAGTAGCAGAATGTATTTTGGGGTGTCTGTTTTGTTATGTACATGCTATGTGCTGGAAATATCTTATAAATAGACAACTTTGTGTAAAAAAAAATGCGTTTTCATTTTTTTCGCACATTTTCCAAAAACTTCTGGAAAAAAATGAACCATTCAAAAGACTCATTATGCCTCATAGATTATACATTGGGGTGTTAGCTTTCCAAAATGAGGTCATTTTGTGGGCGTTTCCATTGTCCTGGTGCTCCAGGGCCTTCAAAAGTGTAATAGGTAGTCAACAAGTTAGATGTGTCATTTATGCTCCTAGAACACCTGATGGTGCTCCCTGCATGTTGGGCCTCTCTATGTGGCTAGGCTGTGAAAAAGTCCCACACATGTGGTATCGCCATACTTAGGAGGAGTAGCAGAATGTATTTTGGGGCGTCACTTGTGGTATACACATGCCATGTGAGAGAAATAACCTATTACAATGACAATTTTGTGGGAAAAAAAATCTTCATTTTGCAAAGAGTTGTGGGAAAAAATGACAACATCAAAAACCTCACCATGCATCTTACTAATAACCTTGGAATGTCTACTTTCAAAAATGGGGTCATTTGGGGGGGTATTTGTACTTTCCTGGCTTGTTTGGGTCACAAGAAATTAGAGCCACCAGTACATCAGGTGTGATCAATTTTTTATGATTTGCACCACAGCTTGTAGACTCTCTAACTCTCACACAGACCAAATCATATCCACTAATTTGGGTTATTTGTACCAAAGATATGTAGCAGTATAAATTGTGGCCAAAATGTATGAAGAAAAATTAATAATTTGCAAAATTTTCTCACAGAAACTAAGAAAAATGCGTTTTTTTCAAAATTTTCTGTCTTTTTTCAAAATTTTCTGTCTTTTTTCATTTATAGCGCAAAGAATAAAAAACCCAGAGGTGATCAAATACCACCAAAAGAAAGCTCTATTTGTATAAAAAATGGACAAAAAAATTCATTTGGGTACAGTATTACATGAGTAATTGTCATTCAAAGTGTGAGAGCACCGAAATCTGAAAATTGGTCTGGGCAGGAGGGGGGTTTAAGTGCCCAGTAGGCAAGTGGTTAAAACCTTCCTCAGCAGAGCAGTTACGTCTGGCCCTGGTGAACTCCCCTATCGGAATGGATCGTTTGGTGTGTGCAGGATGGCAACTAGTAGTCACAAATAAGGCATTGCCTGCACATGCCTTATGATAGGTACAAGTTATATTGTGTACAGATCAATCAGCGCCACAAAAAATGCTACTAAAAATGCTAAATAAAATTTGAATTAAATTAAATTATTGTGCAAGTGTACAATTATAAACTAGAAAAGCTACAATTTCTGGGGAAATTGTGTGAAGTGTTCTTGCCTCTACAACTGGAGTGGACGGAGTAACTGGGTGGAATGGCATGAGTAACTGTTGTGTGGTTGGAGTGGCTGGAGTAACTGTGAAAAGTGTTAAAAAGCTTAATATTATAAAAAGTATAAATCGTAGTAAAAAAGTTGAAGAAGTCCCATCATTAGCTGAAAGAGCTGAACATTTTTTCAAAAAAGATTTTTTTTTTTTTTCAAAAATGATTTTTTTTCAAAAATTATTTTTTTTTCTTAATGATTTTTTTTTCAAAAATTATTTTTTTTTCAAATGTTTTTTTTTCAAAAATATATATATTTTTTATTATTTTTTTTTTTCAAAAATGATTTATTTTTTTTCAAAAATGATTTATTTTTTTTCAAAAATGATTTATTTTTTTTCAAAAATTATTATTTTTTTTTAAAAAAACAGGATTTTTAAAACAGCTTACCTGTAAAATCCTTTTCTTTGAGGTACATCAGGGGACACAGAGCCATAGTAATTACTATGTGGGTTATAGGCCACCTTCAGGTGATGGACACTGGCACGCCCTAAATTAAAAAGTGCACTCCCTATATAACCCCTCCCACTACTGGGAGTATTCAGTTTTGTAGCCAAGCAATACACGTGTATACCAAGAAAGGAGGGACCTCTGTGTCCCCTGATGTACTTCAAAGAAAAGGATTTTACAGGTAAGCTGTTTTAAAAATCCTGTTTTCTTTTCATACATCAGGGGACACAGAGGCATAGTAATTAATATGTGGGATGTCCCATAGCAATGGCAACTGAAGGGAGGGAGACACAATAAAAAGGTAGGGCATTAAGAGGCCAGAGGACTTATACTACAGCCTGCAGTACACTATGCCCAAAGGCAATATCCTCATGACCTTTACATCGATTTGATAGAAACTGGTAAATGTATGGACTGAAGACCAAGTTGCGGCCTTGCAGATCTGAGCCATAGAGGCCTGGTAACGCACCGCCCATGAGGCACCAACAGCCCTGGTGGAATGTGTTTTAACATGAAAAGGAGGAACCTTCTTCCTCAGACCCTAAGATTGAACAATCACTTGACTAATCCATTTGGAAATAGTAGATTTCAATGCTGCTTGTCCTCCTTTAGGACCTTCTGGCAGCACAAACAAAATATCTGTTTTTGCGAATCTGAGCGTTTTCCTAACCGCTCTTACTACATCAAGGGAATGTAGTGCCTTCTTTTCCTTAGATCGAGACTCTGGGAAAAAAGGCAGAATAATATCTTGGTTCAAATGAGAACTGGTCATCACTTTCGGTAGAAATTTAGGATGAGGCCGCAGTACCACCTTATCCTATGCATGATTAATAATATGGCTCTTTACAAGACAGAGCCGCCAATTCCGATATTCTTCTTGGCAGAAGATATGACAACCAAAAAGACTATTTTTCTTTAAAAGACCTAACAGAATTTCCTGTATAGGTTTAAAAGGCTGATTCTGTAAAGCCGACAAGACTAAAATTTAAATCCCAAGAATTTAGAGGTGCCCTGACAGGGGGATTAATTCTTGTTACCCCCTGAATAGAAGTACGCACCAGAGAGTGAGAAGCAAGAGGCTGTTGAAAAAATATTGATAAGGCCGCGACCTGGCCCTTGATCGTACTCAGGGCCAGGTTCATTTCTAATCCCATATGCAGGAATTCAAGAATCCTACCTATGACATATTTCCTGGGGTGCCAACCCCTGGATCCATACCAGAAAATATGCGCCTTCCAGATTCTAAAGTAAATGACACTGGAGGCCGGCTTCCTAGCATTAATCAAAGTAGGAGATAACCCACGATCCTTTAGAATGTGGGTTTCAATAGAAAAAACGCTAAATTTAGCGTTTGTAAGGTAGGATGGAATACCGGACCTTGAGCTAGAAGGTCTGGCCATAATGGCTGGGTTCAAGGGACTTCTACTGCCATCTTTATAATCTCGGCAAACCAAGATCTCCTGGGCCACCCTAGGACCAACAGAATCGCCTCTTCCCCTTCCTGCTTGATTCTGCGGAGAAGGCGTGGAAGTAGCAGAACTGGAGGAACGCATAGACCAGTGAAAAAAAAAATGATCCTATTGAGAAGACCAAGGCATTTGTTCCGCACACTAGGCGGATCCTTCGTCCTAGACACAAAGTTGTCGACTTTGTTGTTGAATCTGGACGCGAACAGATCTGTGTCCGGAATACCCCATTCTTGACATATCGAGAGGAAGATGTCGGGGTGAAGGGACCATTGTCTTGGAAACAATAGTTGGCGACTCAATAGTCCGCCTGCCAATTCTCTATCCCTGGAATGGATATTGCTGATAGACAAGGTATGTTGCTTTATGCCCAAGCCAGAACATGATTCACTTCTTTTTGGACTGCACGACTTCTCGTGCCCCCTCGGTGATTGATGCAAGCCATAGCCGTGGCATTATTGGATTGAATCCTGACAGGACAATTCCGCAGCTTGAGCGTCTAGAACTCCAGGGCCAGATGTACTGCCCTAATTTCTAGAACAATGATGGACAGGGTCCTTTCTGGTCCTTGGACCATTTCCCATGGACAGAAGCTTCTTCCAGGACTGTTTGCCAACCTAGAAGGCTGGCATCCATTGTTTACCATTTTCCAAGATACTGGTAAAAAAAGAATTTCCCCTTTTGGAGGTTGCTGACATTAACCCCCAATTGAGGCTCAGACACACCTGGGGGGATAAGAGTATTGGAAAAAACCAAAGCCTGAACCTTCTTGTTCCAGACTGACAGAATAGCATTTGTAGCAGTCTTGAATGAGACTGCACATAAGGAACGGCCTCGAAGGAGGCCACCATTTTCCTTAACAATTTCATGCACATCCGAATGGAAGATTTCTCTTGCTTTGACAAGTTAAATCAGTTCTTTAATGGAACCAATTCTTGCCTGGGGTAGGAATACCTTCTTTATACGGTATCTATGACTAGCCCCAAGAACTGTAATCTCCTTGATGTTTTTAAGGAGGATTTTTCTAGGTTGAGTATTCAACCTAGGTATTCCAGGTAGCTTACAGCAGTGATTAAACTTTGGTTTAGACCAGAGACTGATTGATCTACCAAAAGCAGAGCATCTAAATAGGCTAGGACCGTTATGCCCTGGGCCGATAACCTGACTAAGGGAGGTGTCAGGATTTTTGTGAATGCCCGTGATGCAGTGGCTAGACCAAATGGCAGAACCACAAACTGAAAATGGCGATTTTTTACTTCGAAGTGTAGAAATTTCTGATGAACGGGAAATTTCAGTACGTGGAGATATGCATCTTTGATATCAATTGATGCCAGAATTCTCCTCCTTGCAAAATGGAGACCACCGATCGGATTGACTCCATGCGAAAGTACCAGATATTTAGGTACTGGTTCAGATCTTTGAGATCCAAAATGGGTCTTACATCCCCGTTTGGTTTTGGAACCTTAAGAATAACATTTTTTGAATAAAACCCTGAACTCTGTTCCTCTAAGGGAACCTCTGATAACACCTCTTGAGATAAAAGATGATCCAGAGCTAAAAAGAGAGACTTCTTTCCTCTGGATTTCTGCAAACATTTCACTTTAGAAAATGAGGAAACGGGAACTCTAGTTTGTAAACTAGAGAAACTGAGGAAGCCCATCTGTCCTGACATTGTTCCTGCCAGATTTGAAAATTGCAGAAGCCTTCCCCCCCACCCAAGCGAGCAGGGGTGCTCCTTCATAAGGAAGCCTTAGAATTTTGCTTTGTCAGGCTTTCTGCCCCAAGACCTCTTCTGGCCCTGGGACTGTCCCTGAGGTCTACCTCTTGAGCTTGACGGTGAAGGCCATCGAGACTGCCTAGGGGCAGATGCCCCTGGTACTGAGAGGAAGCATGCTAAAAGGAGAAATGTTTGAACTTCTTTTACTGGCAAAAGAGAACTTTTCCTATTAGAAATCCTTTGGATATATTTATCCAGATCGTCTCCAATAACCGTTCACAATGAAAAGGGAAACTGGCTAGGAGCTTTTACATGGTGCTTCTGCTGACCAATTTACCAGCCACAGGACTCTGTGTGTATGTAAAAGTCCCAGCATAAGCCGTGAGGCTTGAATGATACAATTTATCATCGCATCCACCGTAAAACATAGTGCATCTGATACGCCAGCCCATTGCTGGGCCTGCTGATCAGGAAGATTCTTAAGTATCTCTGGAGGTTCCTTTATGGACTGAGATACCCCTTTTTTCCGTAAGAATCGGCTGCGCTACTGAACCTGCCAGAGACATATTGTTCTTAAGCAGAAGTTCCAACTCCTTTTAGAATTCTTCCTCCATAGATACACTTTTTTGAAGGAAAAAACTGTTTATCCAGGTGTTCCGAGATGATTGCAGCCTTTAGTTGCTGCAACCTCCCATCTGAATATATCAGCTTTATTAGCCATGAATAAATAGGAAAAGCATCCCCAGACGGGGAAGGTTAGTGATCCCAACCAGAGGTGGGCTCATCACTAGACTGCACTACAGGCAGCAAAAGGGTTAAACTAACCAATCTAGTGAGGTAGTGTACCAGAAATGTGAGATTACTCCCTCTATACTAGGATCCTCAGAAGAGGATATATTAGTATTTTTCAGGTCTCTTTGTAAGACCTTCCTGATCCCCTGCCCCTTGTACCTCAAAATCAGGGTCCTGAGCACTGGATGGGGATCTGCTATGATTGAACCCACTATGGAAAGTGATCATAGCATCAAATCTTCTTTTCCACTAGAAATGGTAGAAGAAAAAACCTCCTGTGTGATATATATACAGGGGCTGAAGTGTTCAGCGCTGCTGCAACACCAGTCTCCCCTGACGGCTCATTCTGACCAACCGCATCACTCTCAGAGGAGGAAGACATTCTTTTGGTCATGGATTTAGGTTGTTGTAAAACACTCGGACCCTTTGAACCCTTTGTGGATTTCCTGGTCCCTCTTCCAATCATAGCCTTAATGTACAAAAAACAGGCGATACCAAAAGGAATGCATACACTGCTAGGTTATAATCCAGCCATATAATGCTGCTATTAATGCCCAGCCTGAAGCAATAATAATGTGTCAAGGGAAATGCCTGTGTCACCAAACCTGAAACAATGCCACCTCTTTGCTCTTGTGTCCCTCTACAGCCAGCAGCAGCACACAGCTTGCTTTTAAACACTTCCTCCACGTGTTCCTGACGTCTGAGAATGCTGACACTGTTAGCCCCACCCCCCGCGTTGCCTATGGCTCTGCCCTCTTTTCAAAAAAAGGACGGGATTTCCCACGCAAGCGGAGGACTACAGGTACCCTCGGACCTAAAACCAGACCGGCGAGGGGGGTAAAAAAGCTACAATTTCTGGGGAAATTGTGAAAAGTGTTCTTGCCTCTACAACTGGAGTGGGCGGAGTAACTGGGTAGAGTGACTTGAGTAACTGTGAAAAGTGTTAAAAAGCTTAATGTTTTAAAAAGTATAAATAGCAGTAAAACAGTTGAAGTCCCATCATTAGCTGAAAGAGCTGAACTTTTTTTCAAAAATTTCTTTTTTTTTAAAAATGATTTTTTTTTTCAAAAATGATTTTTTTTTTCAAAAATGTTTTATTTTTTCAAAAATGATTTTCTTTTAAATGATTTTATTTTTTTCAAAAATGATTATTTTTTAATGATTTTTTTTTCAAAAGTGATTTTTTTTTCAAAATTTTTTTTCAAAAATGATTTTTTTAAATGATTTCCTTTATTTTAATTTTTTTAAAAATCATTTTATTTTCAAAAGTTTTTTTTTTCAAAAATGATTTTTTTTAAATGATTTTTTTTCAAAAATATATATTTTATTTTTTCAAAAATGTTTTTTTTTTTCAATGATCTTTTTTTTCAAAATTTTTTTTTTCAAAAATTATTTTTTTTTGAAAAATGATTTTTTTTTTCAACTTATTTTTTTTTCAAAAATGTTTTTTTTTTCAAAAATATATATATATTAAATGATATTAAATGATATTGATTCCGGATTCACACTGGTATTTTTCAGCTTTTCACAAAGTTCCACAAGGTAATAGCACACCAATTAAATGACATTGAACATTTCGCCATTCATTCCTATGGGACTAATTTTGCCACAAAAATGACAATATTTCTTGAACCATTCGGCGAACCATTCCACAAAGTAATAGCACACCAATCGGGAACAATCTGCACGTTTCGGTATATTACTTGTCTATGTAGTGTAAAAACTGTGGGAGGAGTTAGGGTGGTAAATTTGGCTATAATAATAACAATAACTAGAAAAGCTACAATTTCTGGGGAAATTGTGAAAAGTGTTCTTGCCTCTACAACTGGAGTGGGCGGAGTAACTGGGTGGAGTGGCTTGAGTAACTGTGAAAAGTGTTAAAAAGCTTAATATTTTAAAAAGTATAAATAGTAGTAAAAAAGTTGAAGTCCCGTCATTAGCTGAAAGAGCTGAACATTTTATTTTTTTTTTCAAAAACGAATTTTTTTTTCAAAAATGATTTTTTTTTTTCAAAAATAATTTTTTTTTTTCAAAAATAATTTTTTTTTTAAAAAATAAATTTTTTTTTTAAAAAATAATTTTTTTTAAAAAAATAATTTTTTTTCTTTTTCAAAAATGTTTTTTTTTTCAAAAATAAATTTTTTTCTTTTTCAAAAATATTTTTTTTTTCAAAAATAAATTTTTTTTTTTCAAAAATAATTTTTTTTTTTCAAAAATAATTTTTTTTTTTCAAAAATAATTTTTTTTTTCAAAAATATATATTTTTTTTATATAAGATTTGTGTAGGTGGGCTTGAAAATGAGGGAGTGGTGGCAGTTTAGAAATCATGTTCTGATTTTTCAGCTTTTGTCACCTCCCACTCTAGTTTTGAACATTTCACCATTCATTCCTATGGGACCAATTTCGCCGCAAAAACAACGATATTTCGTGAACCATTCGGTGAAACGTTCCACAAAGTAATAGCACACCCATTAAATGACATTGATTCCGGGTTCACACTGGGATTTTTCAGCTTTACAAGGTAATAGCACACCAATTAAATGACATTGAACATTTCGCTATTCATTCCTATGGGACCAATTATCCACAAAAACTATGATATTTTGTGAAAAATTTGGCGAAACGTTCCACAAAGTAATAGCACACCAATCGGGAACAATCCGCACCTTCGGTATATTACTGTCTATGTAGTTTAAAAGCTGTGGGAGGAGTTAGGGTGGTATGATCATGGTGTTGTCAGCTTTTGTCACCTCCCACTCTAGTTTTGAACATTTCGCCATTCATTCCTATGGGACTAATTTTTCCGCAAAAACAACGATATTTCGTGAACCATTTGGCAAAATATTCCACAAAGTAATAGCACACCATTCGGGAACAATCCGCACGTTTCGGTATATTACTTGTCTATGTAGTGTAAAAACTGTGGGAGGAGTTAGGGTGGTAAATTTGGCTATAATAATAATAAGAACTAGAAAAGCTACAATTTCTGGGGAAATTGTGAAAAGTGTTCTTGCCTCTACAACTGGAGTGGGCGGAGTAACTGGGTGGAGTGGCTTGAGTAATTGTGTGGTTGGAGTGGCTGGAGTAACTGTAAAAACTGTTAAAAAGCTTAATATTTTAAAAAGTATAAATAGTAGTAAAAAAGTTGAAGTCCCATCATTAGCTGAAAGAGCTGAACATTTTTTTTCAAAAATGATTTTTTTTTTCAAAAATATATGTATTTTTTTTCAAAAGATTTTTTTCTTCAAAAATGATTTTTTTTTAAAAATGATTTTTTTTCAAAAATGATTGTTAAAATTTTTTTTTTCATGGGGTGATCATAATGTTTTGGCTGATCATGTTGTGGTCATAATGTTTTGGCTGATCATGGGGTGGACATAATGTTTTGGCTAATCATAGGGGGTCATAATATTTTGGCTGATTATGGCGTGGTCATGATGATTTGGCTGATTATGGCGTGGTCATAATGTTTTGGCTGATCATGGGGGGTCATAATGGTTTGGCTGACCGTGGGGTGGACATAATGTTTTGGCTGATCATGGGGCAGTCATAATGTTTTGGCTGATTATGGCGTGGTCATAATGTTTTGGGTGATCATGGGGCGGTCATAATGATTTGGCTGATTATGGCGTGGTCATAATGTTTTGGCTGATCATGTTGTGGTCACAATGTTTTGGCTGATCATGGGGCAGTCATAATGTTTTGGCTGATCATGGGGCGGTCATAATGTTTTGGCTGATCATGTTGTGGTCATAATGTTTTGGCTGATCATGTTGTGGTCATAATGTTTTGGCTGATCATGTTGTGGTCATAATGTTTTGGCTGATCATGGGGTGGTCATAATGGTTTGGCTGATCGTGGGGTGGTCATAATGATTTGGCTGATCACGGGGGGGGTCATAATGTTTTTTGGCTGATAATGGGGTGGTCATAATGGTTTGGCTGATCGTGGGGTGGACATAATATTTTGGCTGATCATGGGGGGTCATAATATTTTGGGTGATCATGGGGGGGTCATAATGTTTTGGCTGATCGTGGGGGGTCAGCTTTTGTCATACCTTCATCTAGCAGATGAAGGTATGACCACATGCATTTGGGGGGTCTCAGCATCTTGTGTTTACAACCACTGTTTCTTAGCAACGCTCATGTCCTGCTTATGCTTCACAAATACTGCTCAATACACAATACACAGGACCATGATAGATGTAACAACTGTGCAGTAATTCAAATGACCGTATTTTAAAAACTATAAATCCTACAGTGAAGATCTTTATATTGTGAGAATCACAAGACCCAGACCTAGATTTTGATACATAGTATGTCTCTGAAATATTAAAATTGAAGGCACGGTCACAGTTTAGAAATTGCCCTTCAAATTTGAAGGGACTAGAGTGTAGTTTCAATGAATGTCAATGGACGGTGTGAGTTGCAAACAAATGGTCATAATGTGAAAACTATCAGGACTATGGCTTAGCCGTGGACATGTTTAGTGGCAACAGGGATAGCTGAACGTTTTGATATAAGATTTGTGTAGGTGGGCTTGAAAATGAGGGAGTGGCGGCAGTTTAGAAATCATGTTCTGATTTTTCAGCTTTTGTCACCTCCCACTCTAGTTTCCCCATTCATTCCTATGGGACAAATTTCACCGCAAAAACGACGATATTTCGTGAACCATTCGGCGAAACGTTCCACAAAGTAATAGCACACCATTCGGGAACAATCCGCACGTTTCGTAAATTACTTGTCTATGTAGTGTAAAAATTGTGGGAGGAGTTAGGGTGGTAAATTTGGCTATAATAATAATAATAACTAGAAAAGGTACAATTTCTGGGGAAATTGTGAAAGTGTTCTTGCCTCTACAACTGGAGTGGGCGGAGTAACTGGGTGGGGTGGAGTGGCTTGAGTAACTGTGAAAAGTGTTAAAAAGCTTAATATTTTAAAAAGTATAAATAGTAGTAAAAAAGTTCCATCATTCGCTGAAAGAGCTGAACATTTTTTTCAAAAGTAATTTTTTTTTTCAAAAATGAATTTTTTTTAATCAAAAATGATTTTTTTTTCTTCAAAAATGATTTTTTTTTTCAAAGGTAATTTTTTTTTCAAAAATGAATTTTTTTATTTCAAAAATAATTTTTTTTCGAAATTATTATTTTTTTTTAAAGTAATTTTTTTTTCAAAAATAATTTTTTTTTCAAATATATTTTTTTTTCAAAAATAATTTTTTTTTTTAAAGAAATTTTTTTTTCAAAAATATTTTTTTTTTTCAAAAATAATTTTTTTTTTTTCAAAAATATTTTTTTTTTCAAAAATATATATTTTTTTTTTCAAAAATGATTTTTTTACTTTTTTCAAAAATTTTTTTTTTTTTTCAAAAATATTTTTTTTTTTACATGGGGCGGTCATAATGTTTTGGCTGATCATGGGGTGGTCATAATGTTTTGGCTGATCATGGGGTTGTGAGCTTTTGTCACTTCCCACTCTAGTTTTGAACATTTCGCCATTCATTCCTATGGGACCAATTTCGCCGCAAAAATGTCATTTCGTGGACCATTCGGCAAAACATTCCACAAAGTAATAACACACCAATCGGGAACAATCCGCTCGTTTCGGTATATTATTTGTCTCTGTAGTGTGAAAACTGTGGGAGGAGTCTACAAGCATTATCAAGTCTAGCAGATGAAGTCACATGCATTTGGAGTGTCTCAGCATCTTGTGTTTACAACCACTGTTTCCTAGCAACGCTCATGCCCTGTTTATGCTTCCCAAATACTGCTTCATCAAAACTGCCCCATCAGAATTACCCCATCAAAACTGCCCCATCATATTCCTCTATTATAAATCAGTACATGGTGTGTCTGTCCCCTCCCCCGGGCTCTGTAATCAGCTGAGATGCTCCAGCCACCTTCCCCCCTGTGTATAACAGAAGCTTTGGTAACCATGGCAACAAAACAAACACTAACAGTACACTCTGATTAATGGCTAAAATTTCCTGAAATGACCTCTAAACAAATGGCCGTATTTTAAAAACTATACATCCTACAGCGAAGATCTTTATATTGTGAGAATCACAAGACCCAGACCTAGATTTTGATGTATAGTATGTCTCTGAAATATTAAAAATGAAGGCACAGTCGCAGTTTAGAAATTGCCCTTCAAATTTGGAGGGGGCTAGAGTGTAGTTTCAATGAATGTCAATGGACGGCGTGAGTTGCAAACAAATGGTCATATTGTGAAAACTATCAGGACTATGGCTTAGCCGTGGACATGTTTAGTGGCAGCAGGGATAGCTGAACGTTTTGATATAAGATTTGTGTAGGTGGGCTTGAAAATGAGGGAGTGGCGGCAGTTTAGAAATCATGTTCTGATTTTCCAGCTTTTGTCATCTCCCACTCTAGTTTCCCCATTCATTCCTATGGGACCAATTTCGCCGCAAAAACGACGATATTTCGTGAACCATTCGGCGAAACGTTCCACAAAGTAATAGCACACCATTCGGGAACAATCCGCACGTTTCGGTATATTACTTGTCTATGTAGTGTAAAAACTGTGGGAGGAGTTAGGGTGGTAAATTTGGCTATAATAATAAGAATAATATATATGTGAGATAACAGTAAGTGGTCTTGCTATGCAAGAACACTTAACTAGAAAAGGTACAATTTCTGGGGAAATTGTGAAAGTGTTCTTGCCTCTACAACTGGAGTGGGCGGAGTAACTGGGTGGGGTGGAGTGGCTTGAGTAACTGTGAAAAGTGTTAAAAAGCTTAATATTTTAAAAAGTATAAATAGTAGTAAAAAAGTTCCACCATTCGCTGAAAGAGCTGAACATTTTTTTCAAAAGTAAATTTTATTTCAAAAATGATTTTTTTTTCTTCAAAAATGAATTTTTTTTTCTTCAAAAATGAATTTTTTTTTTCAAAAGTAATTTTTTTTTTCAAAGGTAATTTTTTTTTTCAAAAATGAATTTTTTTTATTTCAAAAATATTTTTTTTTTCGAAATTATTTTTTTTTTAAAGTAATTTTTTTTTCAAAAATAATTTTTTTTTTCAAAAATATTTTTTTTTTCCAAATATATTTTTTTTTCAAAAATAATTTTTTTTTTAAAAGTAATTTTTTTTTCAAAAATAATTTTTTTTTTTCAAAAATAATTTTTTTTTTCAAAAATAATTTTTTTTTTTCAAAAATATTTTTTTTTTTTCAAAAATATTTTTTTTTTTCAAAAATGATTTTTTTTTTTTTCAAAAATTATTTTTTTATTTTTTTCAAAAAATATTTTTTTTTTTCAAAAATATTTTTTTTTTTACATGGGGCGGTCATAATGTTTTGGCTGATCATGGGGTGGTCATAATGTTTTGGCTGATCATGGGGTTGTCAGCTTTTGTCACCTCCCACTCTAGTTTTGAACATTTCGCCATTCATTCCTATGGGACCAATTTCGCCGCAAAAACGTCATTTCGTGGACCATTCGGCGAAACATTCCACAAAGTAATAACACACCAATCGGGAACAATCCGCTCGTTTCAGTATATTACTTGTCTCTGTAGTGTAAAAACTGTGGGAGGAGTCTACAAGCATTATCAAGTCTAGCAGATGAAGTCACATGCATTTGGGGTGTCTCAGCATCTTGTGTTTACAACCACTGTTTCCTAGCAACGCTCATGCCCTGTTTATGCTTCCCAAATACTACTTCATCAAAACTGCCCCATCAGAATTACCCCATCAAAACTGCCCCATCATATTCCTCTATTATAAATCAGTACATGGTGTGTCTGTCCCCTCCCCCGGGCACTGTAATCAGAGCTGAGATGCTCCAGCCACCTCCCCCCTGTGTATAACAGAAGCTTTGGTAACCATGGCAACAAAACAAACACTAACAGTACACTCTGATTAATGGCTAAAATTTCCTGAAATGACCTCTAAACAAATGGCCGTATTTTAAAAACTATACATCCTACAGCGAAGATCTTTATATTGTGAGAATCACAAGACCCAGACCTAGATTTTGATGTATAGTATGTCTCTGAAATATTAAAAATGGAGGCACGGTCGCAGTTTAGAAATTGCCCTTCAAATTTGAAGGGGCTAGAGTGTAGTTTCAATGAATGTCAATGGACGGCGTGAGTTGCAAACAAATGGTCATATTGTGAAAACTATCAGGACTATGGCTTAGCCGTGGACATGTTTAGTGGCAGCAGGGATAGCTGAACGTTTTGATATAAGATTTGTGTAGGTGGGCTTGAAAATGAGGGAGTGGCGGCAGTTTAGAAATCATGTTCTGATTTTTCAGCTTTTGTCACCTCCCACTCTAGTTTCCCCATTCATTCCTATGGGACCAATTTCGCCGCAAAAACGACGATATTTCGTGAACCTTTCGGCGAAACATTCCACAAAATAATAGCACACCATTCGGGAACAATCCGCACGTTTCGGTATATTACTTGTCTATGTAGTGTAAAAACTGTGGGAGGAGTTAGGGTGCTAAATTTGGCTATAATAATAATATATATATGTGAGATAACAGTAAGTGGTCTTGCTATGCAAGAACACTTAATAAGAATAATAATAACTAGAAAATGTACAATTTCTGGGGAAATTGTGAAAAGTGTTCTTGCCTCTACAACTGGAGTGGGCGGAGTAACTGGATGGAGTGGCTTGAGTAACTGTGAAAAGTGTTAAAAAGCTCAATATTTTAAAAAGTATAAATAGTAGTAAAAAAGTTGAAGTCCCATCATTAGCTGAAAGAGCTGAACATTTTTTTCAAAAGTTTTTTTTTTTCAAAAATGAATTATTTTTATTCAAAAATGATTTTTTTTTTCAAAAATAATTTTTTCTTTTAAAAAATGTATTTTTTTTTTCAAAAATGATTTTTTTTTTTCAAAAATGAATTATTTTTTTTCAAAAATGAATTTTTTTTTTCAAAAATGAATTTTTTTTCAAAAATGATTTTTTGTTTCAACAATGAATTTTATTTTTTTCAAAAATGAATTTTTTTTTACAAATGATTTTTTTTTTCAAAAATGATTTTTTTTTTAATGAAATTTTTTTTTTCAAAAATAATTTTTTTTTTCAAAAATTATTTTTTTTTTCAAAAATGATTTTTTTTTCACAAATGATTTTATTTTATTTTTTCAAAAATGAATTTTTTTTTCAAAAATTATTTAATTTTTTCAAAAATGATTTTTTTTTTTCAAAAATATTTTTTTTTATGGGGCGGTCATAATGTTTTTTCTGATCATGGGGTGGTCATAATGTTTTGGCTGATCATGGGGTTTCAGCTTTTGTCACCTCCCACTCTAGTTTTGAACATTTCACCATTCATTCCTATGGGACCAATTTCGTCGCAAAAACGACGATATTTCGTGAACCATTCGGTGAAACGTTCCAGAAAGTAATAGCACACCAATTAAATGACATTGATTCCGGATTCACACTGGTATATTTCAGCTTTTCACAAAGTTCCACAAGGTAATAGCACACCAATTAAATGACATTGAACATTTCACCATTCATTCCTATGGGACCAATATTGCCGCAAAAACGACGATATTTTGTGAACCATTCGGCGAAAAAAGTTCCACAAAGTAATAGCACACCAATTAAATGACATTGAACATTTCGCCATTCATTCCTATGGGACCAATTTCGCCGCAAAAATGACGATATTTTGTGAACCATTCGGTGAAACATTCCACAAAGTAATAGCACACCAATCGAGAACAATCCGCACGTTTCGGTATATTACTTGTCTCTGTAGTGTAAAAAATGTGGGAGGAGTCTACAAGCATTATCAAGTCTATCAGATGAAGGCATGACCACATGTATTTGGGTTGTCTCAGCATCTTGTGTTTACAACCACTGTTTCCTAGCAACGCTCATGCCCTGTTTATGCTTCACAAATACTGCTCAATACACAATACACAGGACCATGATAGATCTAGTAACTATGCAGTAATTCAAATGGCCGAATTTTAAAAACTATAAATCCTACAGCGAAGATCTTTATATTGTGAGAATCACAAAACCCAGACCTAGATTTTGATACATAGTATGTCTCTGAAATATTAAAATTGAAGGCACAGTCGCAGTTTAGAAATTGCCCTTCAAATTTGAAGGGGCTAGAGTGTAGTTTCAATGAATGACAATGGACGGTGTGAGTTGCAAACAAATGGTCATATTGTGAAAACTATCAGGACTATGGCTTAGCCGTGGACATGTTTAGTGGCAGCAGGGATAGCTGAACGTTTTGATATAAGATTTGTGTAGGTGGGTTTGAAAATGAGGGAGTGGCGGCAGTTTAGAAATCATGTTCTGATTTTTCAGCTTTTGTCACCTCCCACTCTAGCTTCCCCATTCATTCCTATGGGACCAATTTCACCGCAAAAACAACGATATTTCGTGAACCATTCGGCGAAACGTTCCACAAAATAATAGCACACCATTCGGGAACAATCCGCACGTTTCGGTATATTACTTGTCTATGTAGTGTAAAAACTGTGGGAGGAGTTAGGGTGGTAAATTTGGCTATAATAATAATAATAATAAATAGAAAAGGTACAATTTCTGGGGAAATTGTGAAAAGTGTTCTTGCCTCTACAACTGGAGTGGGCGGAATAACTGGATGGAGTGGCTTGAGTAACTGTGAAAAGTGTTAAAAAGCTTAATATTTTAAAAAGTATAAATAGTAGTAAAAAAGTTGAAGTCCCATCATTAGCTGAAAGAGCTGAACATTTTTTTCAAAAGTTTTTTTTTTTCAAAAATGAATTATTTTTTTTCAAAAATGAATTATTTTTTTTCAAAAATGATTTTTTTTTTTTTAATGAAATTTTTTTTTTCAAAAATAATTTTTTTTTTCAAAAATGAATTTTTTTTTTTTCAAAAGAATTTTTTTTTCAAAAAAGATTTTTTTTTCAAAAATGATTTTTTTTTTCAAAAATAATTTTTTCTTTTAAAAAATGTATTTTTTTTTTCAAAAATGAATTTTCTTTTTCAAAAATGAATTATTTTTTTTCAAAAATTATTTTTTTTTTCAAAAATATATTTTTTTTATGGGGCGTTCATAATTTTTTGGCTGATCATGGGGTTGTCAGCTTTTGTCACCTCCCACTCTAGTTTTGAACATTTCACCATTCATTCCTATGGGACCAATTTCGTTGCAAAAACGACGATATTTCGTGAACCATTCGGCGAAACGTTCCAGAAAGTAATAGCACACCAATTAAATGACATTGATTCCGGATTCACACTGGTATATTTGAGCTTTTCACAAAGTTCCACAAGGTCATAGCACACCAATTAAATGACATTGAACATTTCACCATTCATTCCTATGGGACCAATATTGCCGCAAAAACGATGATATTTCGTGAACCATTCGGCGAAAAAAGTTCCAAAAAGTAATAGCACACCAATTAAATGACATTGAACATTTCGCCATTCATTCCTATGGGACCAATTTCGCCGCAAAAACTATGATATTTCGTGAACCATTTGGTGAAACATTCCACAAAGTAATAGCACACCAATCGGGAACAATCCGCACGTTTCGGTATATTACTTGTCTCTGTAGTGTAAAAACAGTGGGAGGAGTCTACAAGCATTATCAAGTCTAGCAGATGAAGTCACATGCATTTGGGGTGTCTCAGCATCTTGTGTTTACAACCACTGTTTCCTAGCAACGCTCATGCCCTGTTTATGCTTCACAAATACTGCTCAATACACAGAACACAGGATAATGATAGATGTAGTAACTATGCAGTAATTCAAATGGCCGTATTTTAAAAACTATAAATCCTACAGCGAAGATCTTTAAATTGTGAGAATC
Source organism: Aquarana catesbeiana (assembly GCF_042186555.1). Taxonomy (NCBI): domain Eukaryota; kingdom Metazoa; phylum Chordata; class Amphibia; order Anura; family Ranidae; genus Aquarana; species Aquarana catesbeiana. The sequence goes on from NC_133335.1 coordinate 170,538,412, forward strand.
ACCAGACCCAGACCTAGATTTTGATGTATAGTATGTCTCTGAAATATTAAAAATGGAGGCACGGTCGCAGTTTAGAAATTGCCTTTCAAATTTGAAGGGGCTAGAGTGTAGTTTCAAAGAATGTCAATGGACGGTGTGAGTTGCAAACAAATGGTCATATTGTGAAAACTATCAGGACTATGGCTTAGCCGTGGACATGTTTAGTGGCAGCAGGGATAGCTGAACGTTTTGATATAAGATTTGTGTAGGTGGGCTTGAAAATGAGGGAGTGGTGGCAGTTTAGAAATCATGTTCTGATTTTTCAGCTTTTGTCACCTCCCAATCTAGTTTCCCCATTCATTCCTATGGGACCAATTTCGCCGCAAAAACGATGATATTTCATGAACCATTCGGCGAAACGTTCCACAAAATAATAGCACACCATTCGGGAACAATCCGCACGTTTCGGTATATTACTTGTCTATGTAGTGTAAAAACTGTGGGAGGAGTTAGGGTGGTAAATTTGGCTATAATAATAATAATAAGAACTAGAAAAGGTACAATTTCTGGGGAAATTGTGAAAGTGTTCTTGCCTCTACAACTGGAGTGGGCGGAGTAACTGGGTGGGGTGGAGTGGCTTGAGTAACTGTGAAAAGTGTTAAAAAGCTTAATATTTTAAAAAGTATAAATAGTAGTAAAAAAGTTCCATCATTCGCTGAAAGAGCTGAACATTTTTTTCAAAAGTAATTTTTTTTTTCAAAAATTAATTTTTTTTTAATCAAAAATGATTTTTTTTTCTTCAAAAATGATTTTTTTTTTCAAAAGTAATTTTTTTTTTCAAAGGTAATTTTTTTTTTCAAAAATGAATTTTTTTATTTCAAAAATAATTTTTTTTTCGAAATTATTATTTTTTTTAAAGTAATTTTTTTTTCAAAAATAATTTTTTTTTTCAAAAATATTTTTTTTTTCAAATATATTTTTTTTTCAAAAATAATTTTTTTTTTAAAAGTAATTTTTTTTTCAAAAATATTTTTTTTTTTCAAAAATAATTTTTTTTTTTCAAAAATATTTTTTTTTTCAAAAATATTTTTTTTTTTTTTCAAAAATGATTTTTTTTTTCAAAAATTATTTTTTTACTTTTTTCAAAAATTACTTTTTTTTTTCAAAAATATTTTTTTTTTTACATGGGGCGGTCATAATGTTTTGGCTGATCATGGGGTGGTCATAATGTTTTGGCTGATCATGGGGTTGTCAGCTTTTGTCACTTCCCACTCTAGTTTTGAACATTTCGCCATTCATTCCTATGGGACCAATTTCGCCGCAAAAACGTCATTTCGTGGACCATTCGGCAAAACATTCCACAAAGTAATAACACGCCAATCGGGAACAATCCGCTCGTTTCGGTATATTATTTGTCTCTGTAGTGTGAAAACTGTGGGAGGAGTCTACAAGCATTATCAAGTCTAGCAGATGAAGTCACATGCATTTGGGGTGTCTCAGCATCTTGTGTTTACAACCACTGTTTCCTAGCAACGCTCATGCCCTGTTTATGCTTCCCAAATACTGCTTTATCAAAACTGCCCCATCAGAATTACCCCATCAAAACTGCCCCATCATATTCCTCTATTATAAATCAGTACATGGTGTGTCTGTCCCCTCCCCCGGGCTCTGTAATCAGCTGAGATGCTCCAGCCACCTCCCCCCTTTGTATAACAGAAGCTTTGGTAACCATGGCAACAAAACAAACACTAACAGTACACTCTGATTAATGGCTAAAATGTCCTGAAATGACCTCTAAACAAATGGCCGTATTTTAAAAACTATACATCCTACAGCGAAGATCTTTATATTGTGAGAATCACAAGACCCAGTCCTAGATTTTGATGTATAGTATGTCTCTGAAATATTAAAAATGAAGGCACAGTCGCAGTTTAGAAATTGCCCTTCAAATTTGGAGGGGGCTAGAGTGTAGTTTCAATGAATGTCAATGGACGGCGTGAGTTACAAACAAATGGTCATATTGTGAAAACTATCAGGACTATGGCTTAGCCGTGGACATGTTTAGTGGCAGCAGGGATAGCTGAACGTTTTGATATAAGATTTGTGTAGGTGGGCTTGAAAATGAGGGAGTGGCGGCAGTTTAGAAATCATGTTCTGATTTTCCAGCTTTTGTCATCTCCCACTCTAGTTTCCCCATTCATTCCTATGGGACCAATTTCGCCGCAAAAACGACGATATTTCGTGAACCATTTGGCGAAACGTTCCACAAAGTAATAGCACACCATTCGGGAACAATCCGCACGTTTCGGTATATTACTTGTCTATGTAGTGTAAAAACTGTGGGAGGAGTTAGGGTGGTAAATTTGGCTATAATAATAAGAATAATATATATGTGAGATAACAGTAAGTGGTCTTGCTATGCAAGAACACTTAACTAGAAAAGCTACAATTTTTTTTTTTTTTTTTTTCAAAAATGAATTTTATTTTTTTTTTTTCAAAAATGAATTTTATTTTTTTTTTTCAAAAATGATTTTTTTTTTTCAAAAATGATTTTTTTTTTTTCAAAAATATATATTTTTTTTATTAGGCGGTCATAACGTTTTTTCTGATCATGGGGTGGTCATAATGTTTTGACTGATCATGGGGTTGTCAGCTTTTGTCACCTCCCACTCTAGTTTTGAACATTTCGCCATTCATTCCTATGGGACCAATTTCGTTGCAAAAACGACGATATTTCGTGAACCATTTGGCGAAACGTTCCACAAAGTAATAGCACACCAATTAAATGACATTGAGGCCGGATTCACACTGGTATTTTTCAGCTTTTCACAAAGTTCCACAAGGTAATAGCACACCAATTAAATGACATTGAACATTTCGCCATTCATTTCTATGGGACCAATTTCGCCGCAAAAACTACAATATTTCGTGGACCATTCGGCGAAACGTTCCACAAAGTAATAGCACACCAATCGGGAACAATCCGCACCTTCGGTATATTACTGTCTATGTAGTTTAAAAGCTGTGGGAGGAGTTAGGGTGATATGATCATGGGGTTGTCAGCTTTTGTCACCTCCCACTCTAGTTTTGAACATTTCGCCATTCATTCCTATGGGACCAATTTCGCCGCAAAAACGACGATATTCCGTGAACCATTCGGCGAATGTGTAAAAACTGTGGGAAGAGTTAGGCTGGTAAATTATCAGCATTATCAAGCCTCGCAGATGAAGGTATGGCCACATGCATTTGGGGGGTTTCACCATCTTGTGTTTACAACCACTGTTTCCTAGCAACCCTCATGTACTGTTTATGCTTCACACGCACTGCTCAATACACAACACAATGTAATTTCTACACAATACAATTCCTATCAAAACTGCCCCATCATATTGCCACCATCAAAACTGCCCCATCATAATTGCCCCATTAAAACTGCCCCATCAGAATTGCCCTATCAAAACTGCCCCATCATATTCCTCTATTATAAATCAGCACATGGTGTGTCTGTCCCCTCCCCCGGGCTTTGTAATCAGAGCTGAGATGCTCCAGCCACCTCCCCCCCTGTGTATAACAGAAGCTTTGGTAACCATGGCAACAAAACGAACACAGTACACTCTGATTAATGGCTAAAATTTCCTGAAATGACCTCTAAACAAAAAGCTTTTTCTCAAAAACTATAAATCCTACAGCAAAGATCTTTATATTGTGAGAATCACAAGACCCAGACCTAGATTTGATGTATAGTATGTCTCTGAAATATTAAAAATGAAAGCACAGTCGCAGTTTAGAAATTGCCCTTCAAATTTGGAGGGGGCTAGAGTGTAGTTTCAATGAATGTCAATGGACGGCGTGAGTTACAAACAAATGGTCGTTTTGTGAAAACTATCAGGACTATGGCTTAGCCGTGGACATGTTTAGTGGCAGCAGGGATAGCTGAACGTTTTGATATAAGATTTGTGTAGGTGGGCTTAAAAATGAGGGAGTGGCGGCAGTTTAGAAATCATGTTCTGATTTTTTAGCTTTTGTCACCTCCCACTCTAGTTTCCCCATTCATTCCTATGGGACCAATTTCGCCGCAAAAACGACGATATTTCGTGAACCATTCGACGAAACGTTCCACAAAGTAATAGCACACCATTCTGAAACAATCTGCACGTTTTGGTATATTACTTGTCTATGTAGTGTAAAAACTGTGGGAGGAGTTAGGGTGGTAAATTTGGCTATAATAATAATAATAATAACTAGAAAAGGTACAATTTCTGGGGAAATTGTGAAAGTGTTCTTGCCTCTACAACTGGAGTGGGCGGAGTAACTGGGTGGGGTGGAGTGGCTTGAGTAACTGTGAAAAGTGTTAAAAAGCTTAATATTTTAAAAAGTATAAATAGTAGTAAAAAAGTTCCATCATTCGCGGAAAGAGCTGAACATTTTTTTCAAAAGTAATTTTTTTTTTCAAAAATGAATTTTTTTTATTCAAAAATGATTTTTTTTCTTCAAAAATGAATTTTTTTTTCTTCAAAAATGAATTTTTTTTTCAAAAGTAATTTTTTTTTCAAAGGTAATTTTTTTTTTCAAAAATGAATTTTTTTATTTCATAAATAATTTTTTTTTCGAAATTATTTTTTTTTAAAGTAATTTTTTTTTCAAAAATAATTTTTTTTTTCAAAAATATTTTTTTTTTTCAAATATATTTTTTTTTTCAAAAATAATTTTTTTTTTAAAAGTAATTTTTTTTTCAAAAATATTTTTTTTTTCAAAAATAATTTTTTTTTTCAAAAATATATTTTTTTTTTCAAAAATATTTTTTTTTTTCAAAAATATTTTTTTTTTCAAAAATGATTTTTTTTTTCAAAAATTATTTTTTTTTTAATGATTTTTTTTTTTTCAAAAATAATTTTATTTTCAAAAATGAATTTTTTTGGTTCAAAATTTTTTTTTTCTTTAAAATAAATTTTTTTTTTCAAAAATATTTTTTTTTTTTTCAAAAATATTTTTTTTTTCTCAATAATATATTTTTTTTTTCAAAAATGAATTTTTTTTTTTTCAAAAATATTTTTTTTTTTACATGGGGTGGTCATAATGTTTTGGCTGATCATGGGGTGGTCATAATGTTTTGGCTAATCAGGGGGTTGTCAGCTTTTGTCACCTCCCACTCTAGTTTTGAACATTTCGCCATTCATTCCTATGGGAAAAATTTCGTTGCAAAAACGTCATTTCCTGGACCATTCGGCGAAAAAAGTTCCACAAAGTAATAACACACCAATCGGGAACAATCCGCTCGTTTCGGTATATTACTTGTCTCTGTAGTGTAAAAACTGTGGGAGGAGTCTACAAGCATTATCAAGTCTAGCAGATGAAGTCACATGCATTTGGGGTGTCTCAGCATCTTGTGTTTACAACCACTGTTTCCTAGCAACGCTCATGCCCTGTTTATGCTTCCCAAATACTACTTCATCAAATCTGCCCCATCAGAATTACCCCATCAAAACTGCCCCATCATATTCCTCTATTATAAATCAGTACATGGTGTGTCTGTCCCCTCCCCCGGGCTCTGTAATCAGAGCTGAGATGCTCCAGCCACCTCCCCCCCTGTGTATAACAGAAGCTTTGGTAACCATGGCAACAAAAACAAACACTAACAGTACACTCTGATTAATGGCTAAAATTTCCTGAAATGACCTCTAAACAAATGGCCGTATTTTAAAAACTATACATCCTACAGCGAAGATCTTTATATTGTGAGAATCACAAGACCCAGACCTAGATTTTGATGTATAGTATGTCTGTAAAAAATTAAAAATGAAGGCACAGTCGCAGTTTAGAAATTGCCCTTCAAATTTGGAGGGGGCTAGAGTGTAGTTTCAATGAATGTCAATGGACGGCGTGAGTTACAAACAAATGGTCATATTGTGAAAACTATCAGGACTATGGCTTAGCCGTGGACATGTTTAGTGGCAGCAGGGATAGCTGAACGTTTTGATATAAGATTTGTGTAGGTGGGCTTGAAAATGAGGGAGTGGCGGCAGTTTAGAAATCATGTTCTGATTTTTCAGCTTTTGTCATCTCCCACTCTAGTTTCCCCATTCATTCCTATGGGACCAATTTCGCCGCAAAAATGACGATATTTCGTGAACCATTTGGCGAAACGTTCCACAAAGTAATAGCACACCATTCGGGAACAATCCGCACGTTTCGGTATATTACTTGTCTATGTAGTGTAAAAACTGTGGGAGGAGTTAGGGTGGTAAATTTGGCTATAATAATAAGAATAATATATATGTGAGATAACAGTAAGTGGTCTTGCTATGCAAGAACACTTAATAATATATATGTGAGATAACAATAAGTGGTCTTGCTATGCAAGAACACTTAACTAGAAAAGCTACAATTTCTGGGGAAATTGTGAAAAGTGTTCTTGCCTCTACAACTGGCGTGGGCGGAGTAACTGGATGGAGTGGCTTGAGTAACTGTGAAAAGTGTTAAAAAGCTTAATATTTTAAAAAGTATAAATAGTGATAAAAAAGTTGAAGTCCCATCATTAGTTTAAAGAACTGAACATTTTTTTCAAAAGTTTTTTTTTTCAAAAATAATTTTTTTTTTCAAAAATGAATTTTTTTTTCAAAAATGATTTTTTTTTTTTCAAAAATGATTTTTTTTTTTTTCAAAAATGATTTTTTTTTTCAAAAATAATTTTTTTTTTTCAAAAATGAATTTTTTTTTTTCAAAAATGAATTTTTTTTTCACAAATGATTTTTCTTCACAAATGATTTTTTTTTTTAATGAAATTTTTTTTTCAAAAATAATTTTTTTTTTCCAAAAATAATTTTTTTTTCAAAAATGAATTTTTTTTTAAAAATGATTTTTTTTTCACAAATGATTTTTTTTTTTACAAATGATTTTATTTTATTTTTTCAAAAAAGAATTTTTTTTTCAAAAATGAATTTTTTTTCAAAAATTATTTAATTTTTTTCAAAAATGATTTTTTTTTTCAAAAATGTTTTTTTTTATGGGGCGGTCATAATGTTTTTTCTGATCATGGGGTGGTCATAATGTTTTGGCTGATCATGGGGTTGTCAGCTTTTGTCACCTCCCACTCTATTTTTGAACATTTCGCCATTCATTCCTATGGGACCAATATTGCCGCAAAAACGATGATATTTCGTGAACCATTCGGCGAAAAAAGATCCACAAAGTAATAGCACACCAATTAAATGACATTGAACATTTCGCCATTCATTCCTATGGGACCAATTTCGCCGCAAAAACTACGATATTTCGTGGACCATTTGGTGAAACGTTCCACAAAGTAAAAGCTCACCAATCGGGAACAATCCGCACGTTTCGGTATATTACTTGTCTATGTAGTGTAAAAACTGTGGGAGGAGTTAATGTGGTAAATTTGGCTATAATAATAATAATAATAACTAGAAAAGGTACAATTTCTGGGGAAAATGTGAAAGTGTTCTTGCCTCTACAACTGGAGTGGGCGGAGTAACTGGGTGGGGTGGAGTGGCTTGAGTAACTGTGAAAAGTGTTAAAAAGCTTAATATTTTAAAAAGTATAAATAGTAGTAAAAAAGTTCCATCATTCGCTGAAAGAGCTGAACATTTTTTTCAAAAGTAATTTTTTTTTTCAAAAATGAATTTTTTTATTTCAAAAATAATTTTTTTTTCGAAATTATTATTTTTTTTAAAGTAATTTTTTTTTCAAAAATAATTTTTTTTTTTCAAATATATTTTTTTTTCAAAAATAATTTTTTTTTTTAAAAGAAATTTTTTTTTCAAAAATAATTTTTTTTTTTTCAAAAATATTTTTTTTTTCAAAAATATTTTTTTTTTTTTTCAAAAATGATTTTTTTTTTTTCAAAAATTATTTTTTTACTTTTTTCAAAAAATTTTTTTTTTTTTCAAAAATATTTTTTTTTTACATGGGGCGGTCATAATGTTTTGGCTGATCATGGGGTGGTCATAATGTTTTGGCTGATCATGGGGTTGTCAGCTTTTGTCACTTCCCACTCTAGTTTTGAACATTTCGCCATTCATTCCTATGGGACCAATTTCGCCACAAAAACGTCATTTCGTGGACCATTCGGCAAAACATTCCACAAAGTAATAACACACCAATCGGGAACAATCCGCTCGTTTCGGTATATTATTTGTCTCTGTAGTGTGAAAACTGTGGGAGGAGTCTACAAGCATTATCAAGTCTAGCAGATGAAGTCACGTGCATTTGGAGTGTCTCAGCATCTTGTGTTTACAACCACTGTTTCCTAGCAACGCTCATGCCCTGTTTATGCTTCCCAAATACTACTTCATCAAAACTGCCCCATCAGAATTACCCCATCAAAACTGCCCCATCATATTCCTCTATTATAAATCAGTACATGGTGTGTCTGTCCCCTCCCCCGGGCTCTGTAATCAGCTGAGATGCTCCAGCCACCTTCCCCCCTGTGTATAACAGAAGCTTTGGTAACCATGGCAACAAAACAAACACTAACAGTACACTCTAAATAATTGCTAAAATTTCCTGAAATGACCTCTAAACAAATGGCCGTATTTTAAAAACTATACATCCTACAGCGAAGATCTTTATATTGTGAGAATCACAAGACCCAGACCTAGATTTTGATGTATAGTATGTCTCTGAAATATTAAAAATGAAGGCACAGTCGCAGTTTAGAAATTGCCCTTCAAATTTGGAGGGGGCTAGAGTGTAGTTTCAATGAATGTCAATGGACGGCGTGAGTTGCAAACAAATGGTCATATTGTGAAAACTATCAGGACTATGGCTTAGCCGTGGACATGTTTAGTGGCAGCAGGGATAGCTGAACGTTTTGATATAAGATTTGTGTAGGTGGGCTTGAAAATGAGGGAGTGGCGGCAGTTTAGAAATCATGTTCTGATTTTCCAGCTTTTGTCATCTCCCACTCTAGTTTCCCCATTCATTCCTATGGGACCAATTTTGCCGCAAAAACGACGATATTTCGTGAACCATTCGGCGAAACGTTCCACAAAGTAATAGCACACCATTCGGGAACAATCCGCACGTTTCGGTATATTACTTGTCTATGTAGTGTAAAAACTGTGGGAGGAGTTAGGGTGGTAAATTTGGCTATAATAATAAGAATAATATATATGTGAGATAACAGTAAGTGGTCTTGCTATGCAAGAACACTTAATAATAACTAGAAAAGGTACAATTTCTGGGGAAATTGTGAAAAGTGTTCTTGCCTCTACAACTGGAGTGGGCGGAGTAACTGGAGGGAGTGGCTTGAGTAACTGTGAAACGTGTTAAAAAGCTTAATATTTTAAAAAGTATAAATAGTAGTAAAAAAGTTGAAGTCTCATCATTAGCTGAAAGAGCACAAACATTTTTTTCAAAAATGATTTTTTTTTCAAAAATTTTTTTTTTCAAAAATATATTTTTTTTTCAAAAATGATTTTTTTTTTTCAAAAATGATTTTTTTTTCAAAAATTATTTTTTTTTAAAAAAATGATTTTTTTTTTCAAAAATGTTTTTTTTTTCAAAAATGTTTTTTTTTTCAAAAATGAGTTTTTTTTCAAAAATAATTTTTTTTTTCAAAAATGAATTTTTTTTTTTCAAAAATGAATTTTTTTTTCACAAATGATTTTTCTTCACAAATGATTTTTTTTTTTAATGAAATTTTTTTTTCAAAAATAATTTTTTTTTTCCAAAAATAATTTTTTTTTCAAAAATGAATTTTTTTTCAAAAATGATTTTTTTTTCACAAATGATTTTTTTTTTTACAAATGATTTTATTTTATTTTTTCAAAAAAGAATTTTTTTTTCAAAAATGAATTTTTTTTCAAAAATTATTTAATTTTTTTCAAAAATGATTTTTTTTTTCAAAAATGTTTTTTTTTATGGGGCGGTCATAATGTTTTTTTCTGATCATGGGGTGGTCATAATGTTTTGGCTGATCATGGGGTTGTCAGCTTTTGTCACCTCCCACTCTAGTTTTGAACATTTCGCCATTCATTCCTATGGGACCAATATTGCCGCAAAAACGATGATATTTCGTGAACCATTCGGCGAAAAAAGATCCACAAAGTAATAGCACACCAATTAAATGACATTGAACATTTCGCCATTCATTCCTATGGGACCAATTTTGCCGCAAAAACTACGATATTTCGTGGACCATTTGGTGAAACGTTCCACAAAGTAAAAGCTCACCAATCGGGAACAATCCGCACGTTTCGGTATATTACTTGTCTATGTAGTGTAAAAACTGTGGGAGGAGTTAATGTGGTAAATTTGGCTATAATAATAATAATAATAACTAGAAAAGGTACAATTTCTGGGGAAATTGTGAAAGTGTTCTTGCCTCTACAACTGGAGTGGGCGGAGTAACTGGGTGGGGTGGAGTGGCTTGAGTAACTGTGAAAAGTGTTAAAAAGCTTAATATTTTAAAAAGTATAAATAGTAGTAAAAAAGTTCCATCATTCGCTGAAAGAGCTGAACATTTTTTTCAAAAGTAATTTTTTTTTTCAAAAATGAATTTTTTTTAATCAAAAATGATTTTTTTTTCTTCAAAAATGATTTTTTTTTTCAAAAGTAATTTTTTTTTTCAAAGGTAATTTTTTTTTTCAAAAATGAATTTTTTTATTTCAAAAATAATTTTTTTTTCGAAATTATTATTTTTTTTAAAGTAATTTTTTTTTCAAAAATAATTTTTTTTTTCAAAAATATTTTTTTTTTCAAATATATTTTTTTTTCAAAAATAATTTTTTTTTTTCAAAAATAATTTTTTTTTTTTCAAAAATATTTTTTTTTTCAAAAATATATTTTTTTTTTTCAAAAATGATTTTTTTTTTTCAAAAATAATTTTTTTACTTTTTTCAAAAATTTTTTTTTTTTTTCAAAAATATTTTTTTTTTTACATGGGGCGGTCATAATGTTTTGGCTGATCATGGGGTGGTCATAATGTTTTGGCTGATCATGGGGTGGTCATAATGTTTTGGCTGATCATGGGGTTGTCAGCTTTTGTCACTTCCCACTCTAGTTTTGAACATTTCGCCATTCATTCCTATGGGACCAATTTCGCCGCAAAAACGTCATTTCGTGGACCATTCGGCAAAACATTCCACAAAGTAATAACACACCAATCGGGAACAATCCGCTCGTTTCGGTATATTACTTTTCTCTGTAGTGTAAAAACTGTGGGAGGAGTCTACAAGCATTATCAAGTCTAGCAGATGAAGTCACATGCATTTGGAGTGTCTCAGCATCTTGTGTTTACAACCACTGTTTCCTAGCAACGCTCATGCCCTGTTTATGCTTCCCAAATACTGCTTCATCAAAACTGCCCCATCAGAATTACCCCATCAAAACTGCCCCATCATATTCCTCTATTATAAATCAGTACATGGTGTGTCTGTCCCCTCCCCCGGGCTCTGTAATCAGCTGAGATGCTCCAGCCACCTTCCCCCCTGTGTATAACAGAAGCTTTGGTAACCATGGCAACAAAACAAACACTAACAGTACACTCTGATTAATGGCTAAAATTTCCTGAAATGACCTCTAAACAAATGGCCGTATTTTAAAAACTATACATCCTACAGCGAAGATCTTTATATTGTGAGAATCACAAGACCCAGACCTAGATTTTGATGTATAGTATGTCTCTGAAATATTAAAAATGAAGGCACAGTCGCAGTTTAGAAATTGCCCTTCAAATTTGGAGGGGGCTAGAGTGTAGTTTCAATGAATGTCAATGGACGGCGTGAGTTGCAAACAAATGGTCATATTGTGAAAACTATCAGGACTATGGCTTAGCCGTGGACATGTTTAGTGGCAGCAGGGATAGCTGAACGTTTTGATATAAGATTTGTGTAGGTGGGCTTGAAAATGAGGGAGTGGCGGCAGTTTAGAAATCATGTTCTGATTTTCCAGCTTTTGTCATCTCCCACTCTAGTTTCCCCATTCATTCCTATGGGACCAATTTCGCCGCAAAAACGACGATATTTCGTGAACCATTCGGCGAAACGTTCCACAAAGTAATAGCACACCATTCGGGAACAATCCGCACGTTTCGGTATATTACTTGTCTATGTAGTGTAAAAACTGTGGGAGGAGTTAGGGTGGTAAATTTGGCTATAATAATAAGAATAATATATATGTGAGATAACAGTAAGTGGTCTTGCTATGCAAGAACACTTGATAACTAGAAAAGCTGCAATTTCTGGGGAAATTGTGAAAAGTGTTCTTGCCTCTACAACTGGAGTGGGCGGAGTAACTGGATGGAGTGGCTTGAGTAACTGTGAAAAGTGTTAAAAAGCTTAATATTTTAAAAAGTATAAATAGTAGTAAAAAAGTTGAAGTCCCATCATTAGCTGAAAGAGCTGAACATTTTTTTCAAAAGGTTTTTTTTTCAAAAATGAATTATTTTTTTTCAAAAATTATTTTTTTTTTTAACCACTTCCCACCCGGCCACTGCACATATACGGCCGGGTGGGCACTCTCTCCTTCTGAGTGGACATTCAGGAACGTCCCTCAGAAGGAGTGGGATCACGTGCGCTTGCCCGCGCAGTGGTGCGATCCCGATGCGCTCGTGTCACCCGGACACGGCACATCTCCGATCGGCAGGAGGGCTCTGCGATTGGCCCTCCTGGTCACATGACGGCCGTGTCGAATCACAGCCGTCATGTGATGTAAACATAGAGCCGGTTGCTAGGCAATCTGCTCTGCTCTCCTCACACGGAAGTTGTCGGTGAGGAGAGGAGAGCGGATCGCTGCAGCCGGCTGGTGATCAGTGAGTATGAGCTGTTTTTTACAACTTTTTACTCACTGATCACCAGTCTAGTGACCCCACACAATGTAAAAACACAAAACAAACACTAAGTAAACACACAATGTCCCCAAAACACATCCCAAAACACGTCCCCAAAACACATGTCCCCAAAACACATGTCCCCACATAGAAAAAACACATGTCCCCCACATAAGTCCCCGTAAAATAACATGTCACAATGATTATCTGCACACATATGTCACCTGCGCACATCTGTACATAGTGTAAAAACTGTGGGAGGAGTTAGGGTGGTAAATTTGGCTATAATAATAATAATAACTAGAAAAGCTACAATTTCTGGGGAAATTGTGAAAAGTGTTCTTGCCTCTACAACTGGAGTGGGCGGAGTAACTGGGTGGAGTGGCTTGAGTAACTGTTGTGTGGTTGGAGTGGCTGGAGTAACTGTGAAAAGTGTTAAAAAGCTTAATATTTTAAAAAGTATAAATAGTAGTAAAAAAATTGAAGTCTCATCATTAGCTGAAAGAGCTGAACATTTTTTTCAAAAATTATGATTTTTTTTTCACAAATTATGAATTTTTTTTTTCAAAAATGATTTTTTTTTTTCAAAAATAATTTTTTTTTCAAAAATATATATATTATATATATCTTGCAAGTCGCCGCGGCAGTCGTGTGCAGGTCGCTTCTAATGTGAACCGGCGCTAACTGTTGTGTGGTTGGAGTGGCTGGAGCTCCTGTGAAAAGTGTTGAAAAGCTTAATATTTTAAAAAGTATAAATAGTAGTAAAAAAAGTCCCATGATTAGCTGAACATTTTTTAAAAAATTATTTTTTTTTCAAAAATTAAGAATTTAAAAAAAAAATTTTTCTAAAATGATTTTTTTTCAAAAATGATCTTTTTTTCAAGAATGATTTTTTTTTAAATTATTTTTTTTTAAAAATGATTTTTTTTTTCAAAAAGATTTTTTTTTCAAAAATGTTTTTTTCCAAAAAAATTTTTTCTTTCAAAAATAATTTTTTTTTTCAAAAAGATTTTTTTTTTCAAAAATGATTTTTTTTTTTCAAAAATGATTTTTTTTTCCAAATTTTTTTTTTCAAAAATCATTTTTTTTAAAAAAAATAATTTTTTTAATGATTTTTTTCAAAAATGTTTTTTTTTCAAAAAAAATTTTTTTTTTTTCAAAAATGATTTTTTTTTTTCAAAAATGAATTTTTTTTTCAGAAATGATTTTTTTTTTAAATACATTTTTTTTTTCGAAAATGATTTTTTTTTTTAAAAAGATTTTTTTTTTCAAAAATGAATTTTTTTTTCAAAAATGATTTTTTTTAATGATTTTTTTTCAAAAATGATTTTTCTTTCCAAATTTTTTTTTCAAAAATCATTTTTTTTTTAAAAAATAATTTTTTTTAATGATTTTTTTTCAAAAATGTTTTTTTTTCAAAAAAATTTTTTCAAAAATGAATTTTTTTTTCAGAAATGATTTTTTTTTTAAATAAATTTTTTTTTTCGAAAATGATTTTTTTTTTAAAAAGATTTTTTTTTTCAAAAATGAATTTTTTTTTCAAAAATGAATTTTTTTTTCAAAAATGATTTTTTTAATGATTTTTTTTCAAAAATGATTTTTCTTTTCAAAAATGATTTTTTTTTTAAATGATTTTTTTTTTAAATGATTTTTTTTTTCAAAAATAATTTTTTTTTTTCAAAAATAATTTTTTTTTTTCAAAAATGATTTTTTTTTTCAGAAATGATTTTTTTTTTAAATAATTTTTTTTTTTCAAAAATGATTTTTTTTTCAAAAAGATTTTTTTTCAAAAATGATTTTTTTTTCAAAAAGATTTTTTTTTTCAAAAATATTTTTTTTTTTCAAAAATGATTTTTTTTTTCAAGAATAATTTTTTTTCATGGGGCGGTCATAATGTTTTGGCTGATCATGCGGTGGTCATAATGTTTTGGCTGATCATGGGGTTGTCAGCTTTTGTCACCTCCCACTCTAGTTTTGAACATTTCACCATTCATTCCTATGGGACCAATTTCACAGCAAAAACGAGGATATTTTGTGAACCATTGGGCAAAACGTTCCACAAAGTAATAGCACACCAATCGGGAACAATCCACACCTTCGGTATATTACTATCTATGTAGTTTAAAAGCTGTGGGAGGAGTTAGGGTGGTATGATCATGGGGTTGTCAGCTTTTGTCACCTCCCACTCTAGTTTTGAACATTTCACCATTCATTCCTATGGGACTAATTTTGCCGCAAAAACTACGATATTTTGTGAACCATTGGGCGAAACGTTCCACAAAGTAATAGCACACCATTCGGGAACAATCCGCACGTTTCGGTATATTACTTGTCTATGTAGTGTAAAAATTGTGGGAGGAGTTAGGGTGGTAAATTTGGCTATAATAATAATAATAATATATATGTGAGATAACAGTAAGTGGTCTTGCTGTGCAAGAACACTTAACTAGAAAAGCTACAATTTCTGGGGAAATTGTGAAAAGTGTTCTTGCCTCTACAACTGGAGTGGGCGTAGTAACTGGGTGGAGTGGCTTAAGTAACTGTTGTGTGGTTGGAGTGGCTGGAGCTCCTGTGAAAAGTGTTGAAAAGCTTAATATTTTAAAAAGTATAAATAGTAATAAAAAATTCCCATCATTAGCTGAAAGAGCTGAACATTTTTGAAAAAATTATTTTTTTTTCAAAAATTAAGAATTTAAAAAAAAAAAATTTCTAAAATGATTTTTTTTTCAAAAATGATCTTTTTTTCAAGAATGATTTTTTTTAAATGATTTTTTTTTCAAAAATGATTTTTTTTTCAAAAATGTTTTTTTCCAAAAAAAATTTTTCTTTCAAAAATAATTTTTTTTTCAAAAAGATTTTTTTTTTCAAAAATGATTTTTTTTTTCAAAAATGATTTTTTTTTTCCAAATCCAGATCATGCGGTGGTCATAATGTTTTGGCTGATCATGGGGTTGTCAGCTTTTGTCACCTCCCACTCTAGTTTTGAACATTTCACCATTCATTCCTATGGGACCAATTTCACCGCAAAAACGAGGATATTTTGTGAACCATTGGGCGAAACGTTCCACAAAGTAATAGCACACCAATCGGGAACAATCCGCACCTTCGGTATATTACTATCTATGTAGTTTAAAAGCTGTGGGAGGAGTTAGGGTGGTATGATCATGGGGTTGTCAGCTTTTGTCACCTCCCACTCTAGTTTTGAACATTTCACCATTCATTCCTATGGGACTAATTTTGCCGCAAAAACTACGATATTTTGTGAACCATTGGGCGAAACGTTCCACAAAGTAATAGCACAGCATTCGGGAACAATCCGCACATTTCGGTATATTACTTGTGTATGTAGTGTAAAAACTGTGGGAGGAGTTAGGGTGGTAAATTTGGCTATAATATTAATAATAACTAGAAAAGCTACAATTTCTGGGGAAATTGTGTGAAGTGTTCTTGCCTCTACAACTAGAGTGGGCCGAGTAACTGGGTGGAGTGGCTTGAGTAATTGTGTGGTTGGATTGGCTGGAGTAACTGTAAAAAGTGTTAAAAAGCTTAATATTTTAAAAAGTATAAATAGTAGTAAAAAAGTTGAAGTCCCATCATTAGCTGAAAGAGCTGAACATTTAATTTTTTTTTAAATGATTTTTTATATGTATTTTTTTTCCAAAAGATTTTTTTTTCAAAAATGATTTTTTTTTTAAAATGATTTTTTTTTTCAAACATGATTTTTTTTTTTAATTTTTTCATAGGGTGAACATAATGTTTTGGCTGATCATGGGTGGTCATAATATTTTGGCTGATCATGTTTTGGTCATAATGTTTTGGCTGATAATGGGGTGGTCATAATGTTTTGGCTGATCATGTTGTGGTCATAATGGTTTGGCTGATCGTGGGGTGGACATAATGTTTTGGCTGATAATGGGGTGGTCATAATGATTTGGCTGATTATGGTGTGGTCATAATGTTTTGGCTGATCATGGGGGGTCATAAGGTTTTGGCTGATCATGGAGGGGTCATAATGTTTTGGCTGATAATGGGGTGGTCATAATGTTTTGGCTGATCATGTTGTGGTCATAATGTTTTGGCTGATCATGGGGGGTCATAATGTTTTGGCTGATCATGGGGGGTCATAATGTTTTGGCTGATCATGGGGGGTCATAATGTTTTGGCTGATTATGGCATGGTCATAATGATTTGGCTGATTATGGAGTGGTCATAATGATTTGGCTGATTATTGCGTGGTCATAATGTTTTGGCTGATCATGGGGCGGTCATAATGATTTGGCTGATCATGGGGTGGTCATAATGTTTTGGCTGATCATGGAGGGTCATAATGTTTTGGCTTTTCGATCATGGGGTGGTCATAATGTTTTGGCTGATCATGGGGTTGTCAGCTTTTGGCACCTCCCACTCTAGTTTTGAACATTTCGCAATTCATTCCTATGGGACCAATTTCACCACAAAAACGATGATATTTTGTGAACCATTTGGCGAAACATTCCACAAAGTGATAGCACACCAATCGGCAACAATCTGCACGTTTCGGTATATTACTTGTCTATGTAGTGTAAAAACTGTGGGAGGAGTTAGGGTGGTAAATTTGGCTATAATAATAATAAGAATAGAATATATATGTGTGATAACAGTAAGTGGTCTTGCTATGCAAGAACACTTAACTAGAAAAGCTACAATTTCTGGGGAAATTGTGAAAAGTGTTCTTGCCTCTACAACTGGAGTGAGCGGAGTAACTGGGTGGAGTGGCTTGAGTAACTGTTGTGTGGTTGGACTGGCTGAAGTTAATGTGAAGTGTTAAAAAGCTTAATATTTTAAAAAGTATAAATAGTAGTAAAAAAGTTGAAGAAGTCACTTCATTAGCTGAAAGAGCTGAACATTTAAAAAAATTATTTTTTTTTCAAAAATGAATTTTTTTTTCAAAAATGAGGTTTTTTTTTTCAAAAATGATTTTTTTTTAAAAATGATTTTTTTTCTTTTTTCAAAATTTTTTTTTTCAAAAATTTTTTTTTTTTCAAAAATGATTTTTTTTTTCAAAAATATTTTTTTTTTCATGGGGCGGTCATAATGTTTTGGTTGATCATGGGGTTGTCATAATGTTTTGGCTGATCATGGGGTTGTCAGCTTTTGTCACCTCCCACTCTAGTTTTGAACATTTCGCCATTCATTCCTACGGGACCAATTTCACCGCAAAAACTACGGTATTTCGTGAACATTTGGCGAAACATTCCATAAAGTAATAGCACACCAATTAAATGACATTGAGGCCGGATTCACACTGGTATTTTTCAGCTTTTCACAAAGTTCCACAAGGTAATAGCACACCAATTAAATGACATTGAACATTTCGCCATTCATTCTTATGGGACCAATTTTCCGCAAAAACTACGATTTTTTCAAGAAACATTCGGCGAAACGTTCCACAAAGTAATAGCAAACCAATCGGAAACAATCCGCACGTTTCGGTATATTTACTGTCTATGTATTTTAAAAGCTGTGGGAGGAGTAAGGGTGGTATGATCATGGGGTCATCAGCTTTTGTCACCTCCCACTCTAGTTTTGAAAATTTCACCATTCATTCCTATGGGACCAATTTCACCGCAAAAACGACGATATTTCATTAACCATTCGGCGAAACGTTCCTCAAAGTAATAGTACACCAATTAAATTACATTGATTCCGGATTCACACTGGTATTTATCAGTTTTTCACAAAGTTCCACAAGGTAATAGCACACCAATTAAATGACATTGAACATTTCGCATTCATTCCTATGGGACTAATTTTGCCGCAAAAATGACGATATTTTGTGAAGCAATCTGCGAAACGTTCCACAAAGTAATAAGCACACCAATCGGGAACAATCCGCACGTTTCGGTATATTACTTGTCTATGTACTGTAAAAACTGTGTTAGGAGTTAGGATGGTAAATTTGGCTATAATAATAATAACTAGAAAAGCTACAATTTCTGGGAAAATTGTGAAAAGTGTTCTTGCCTCTACAACTGGAGTGGGCGGAGTAACTGGGTGGAGTGGCTTGAGTAACTGTGAAAAGTGTTAAAAACCTTAATATTTTAAAAAGTATAAATAGTAGTAAAACAGTTGAAGTCCCATCATTAGCTGAAAGAGCTGAACATTTTTTTCAAAAATGATTTTTTTTTTCAAAAATGAATTTTTTTTCAAAAATGATTTTTTTTTTCAAAAATGATTTTTTTTTCAAAAATGATTTTTTTTTTTCAAAAATGTTTTTTTTTTTTTTTAAATATTTTTTTTTTCATGGGTCGGTCATAATGTTTTGGCTGATCATGGGGTTGTCAGCTTTTGTCAACTCCCACTCTAGTTTTTAATATTTCACCATTCATTCCTATGGGACCAATTTCGCCGCAAAAACGACAATATTTCGTGAACCATTCGGCGAAATGTTCCACAAAATAATTTTTTTTTCATGGGGCGGTCATAATGTTTTGGCTGATCATGGGTTGGTCATAATGTTTTGGCTAATCATGGGTTGTCAGCTTTTGTCACCTCCCACTCTAGTTTTGAACATTTCGCCATTCATTCCTATGGGACCAATTTCATTGCAAAAACGACGATATTTCGTGAACCATTCAGCGAAACGTTCCACAAAGTAATAGCACACCAATTAAATGACATTGATTCCGGATTCACACTGGTATTTTTCAGCTTTTCACAAAGTTCCACAAGGTTAAAATAGCACACCAATTAAATGACATTGAGCATTTCGCCATTCATTCCTATGGGACCAATATTGCCGCAAAAACGACGATATTTCGTGAACCATTCGGCGAAAAAAGTTCCACAAAGTAATAGCACACCAATTAAATGACATTGAACATTTCGCCATTCAATCCTATGGGACCAATTTTGCCGCAAAAACTACGATATTTCGTGAACCACAAAGTAATAGCACACCAATCGGGAACAATCCGCACGTTTTTGGTATATTACTTGTCTCTGTAGTGTAAAAACTGTGGGAGGAGTCTACAAGCATTATCAAGTCTAGCAGATGAAGGTATGACCACATGCATTTGGGGGGTCTCAGCATCTTGTGTTTACAACCACTGTTTCCTAGCAACGCTCATGTCCTGTTTATGCTTCACAAATACTGCTCAATACACAATACACAGGACCATGATAGATGTAGTAACTGTGCAGTAATTCAAATGGCCGTATTTTAAAAACTATAAATCCTACAGCGAAGATTTATTAGATCTTTATATTGTGAGAATCACAAGACCCAGACCTAGATTTTGATGTATAGTATGTCTCTGAAATATTAAAAATGGAGGCACAGTCGCAGTTTAGAAATTGCCCTTCAAATTTGAAGGGGCTAGAGTGTAGTTTCAATGAATGTCAATGGACGGCGTGAGTTGCAAACAAATGGTCATATTGTGAAAACTATCAGGACTATGGCTTAGCCGTGGAAATGTTTTGTGGCAGCAGGGATAGCTGAACATTTTGATATAAGATTTGTGTAGGTGGGCTTGAAAATGAGGGAGTGGTGGCAGTTTCGAAATCATGGTCTGATTTTTCAGCTTTTGTCACCTCCCACTCTAGTTTCCCCATTCATTCCTATGGGACCAATTTTGCTGCAAAAACTACGATATTTCGTGAACCATTCGGCGAAACGATCCACAAAATAATAGCACACCATTCGGGAACAATCCGCACGTTTCGGTATATTACTTGTCTATGTAGTGTAAAAACTGTGGGAGGAGTTAGGGTGGTAAATTTGGCTATAATAATAATAATAATAAGAATAATATATATGTGAGATAACAGTAAGTGGTCTTGCTATGCAAGAACACCTAATAATAACTAGAAAAGCTACAATTTCTGGGGAAATTGTGAAAAGTGTTCTTGCCTCTACAACTGGAGTGGGTGGAGTAACTGGGTGGAGTGGCTTGAGTAATCGTGTGGTTGGAGTGGCTGGAGTAACTGTAAAAAGTGTTAAAAAGCTTAATATTTTAAAAAGTATAAATAGTAGTAAAAAAGTTGAAGTCCCATCATTAGCTGAAAGAGCTGAACATTTTTTTTCAAAAATGATTTTTTTTTTCAAAAGATTATTTTTTTCAAAAATATATGCATTTTTTTTAAAAGATTTTTTTCTTCAAAAATGATTTTTTTTTAAAAATGATTTTTTTTTCAAAAATGATTGTTAATTTTTTTTTTTCATGAGGTGATCATAATGTTTTGGCTGATCATGTTGTGGTCATAATGTTTTGGCTGATCGTGGGGTGGACATAATGTTTTGGCTGATCATGGGGGGTCATAATGGTTTGGCTGATCGTGGGGTGGACATAATGTTTTGGCTGATCATGGGGCGGTCATAATTATTTGGCTGATTATGGCGTAGTCATAATGTTTTGGCTGATCATGTTGTGGTCATAATGTTTTGGCTGATCATGGGGGGGTCATAATGTTTTGGCTGATAATGGGGTGGTCATAATGTTTTGGCTGATCATGGGGGGTCATAATGTTTTGGCTGATCATGGGGGGTCATAATGTTTTGGCTGATCATGTTGTGGTCATAATGTTTTGGCTGATCATGGGGGGAGTCAGCTTTTGTCATACCTTCATCTAGCAGATGAAGGTATGACCACATGCATTTGGGGGGTCTCAGCATCTTGTGTTTACAAACACTGTTTCCTAGTAATGCTCATGTCCTGTTTATGCTTCACAAATACTGCTCAATACACAATACACAGGATAATGATAGATGTAATAACTGTGCAGTACTTCAAACGGTCGTATTTTAAAAACTATAAATCCTACAGTGAAGATCTTTATATTGTGAGAATCACAAGACCCAGATCTAGATTTTGATACATAGTATGTCTCTGAAATATTAAAATTGAAGGCACAGTTGCAATTTAGATATTGCCCTTCAAATTTGAAGGGGCTAGAGTGTAGTTTCAAAGTATTACTTGTCTATGTAGTGTAAAAACTGTGGGAGGAGTTAGGGTGGTAAATTTGGCTATAATAATAATAATAATAATAAGAAGAAGAAGAACATATATGTGAGATAACAGTAAATGGTCTTGCTATGCAAGAACACTTAATAATAACTAGAAAAGCTACAATTTCTGGGGAAATTGTGAAAAGTGTTCTTGCCTCTACAACTGGAGTGGGTGGAGTAACTGGGTGGAGTGGCTTGAGTAATTGTGTGGTTGGAGTGGCTGGAGTAACTGTAAAAAGTGTTAAAAAGCTAAATATTTTAAAAAATATAAATAGTAGTAAAAAAGTTGAAGTCCCATCATTAGCTGAAAGAGCTCAACATTTTTTTTCAAAAATGATTTTTTTTTTTCAAAAGATTATTTTTTTCAAAAATATATGCATTTTTTTTCCAAAAGATTTTTTTCTTCAAAAATGATTTTTTTTAAAAATGATTTTTTTTCAAAAATGATTTTTTTTTTTTTTCATGAGGTGATCATAATGTTTTGGCAGATCATGTTGTGGTCATAATGTTTTGGCTGATCGTGGTGTGGACATACTGTTTTGGCTGATCATGGGGGTCATAATGGTTTGGCTGATCATGGGGGTCATAATGTTTTGGCTGATCATGGGGGGTCAGCTTTTGTCATACCTTCATCTAGCAGATGAAGGTATGACCACATGCATTTGGGGGTCTCAGCATCTTGTGTTTACAAACACTGTTTCCTAGCAACGCTCATGTCCTGTTTATGCTTCACAAATACTGCTCAATACACAATACACAGGATAATGATAGATGTAATAACTGTGCAGTACTTCAAACGGTCGTATTTTAAAAACTATAAATCCTACAGCGAAGATCTTTATATTGTGAGAATCACAAGACCCAGACCTAGATTTTGATGCATAGCATGTCTCTGAAATACTAAAATTGAAGGCACAGTCACAGTTTAGATATTGCCCTTCAAATGTGAAGGGGCTAGAGTGTAGTTTTAATGAATGTCAATGGACGGGGTGAGTTGCAAACAAATGGTCATATTATGAAAACTATCAGGACTATGGCTTAGCTGTGGACATGTTTAGTGGCAGCAGGGATAGCTGAACGTTTTGATATAAGATTTGTGTAGGTGGGCTTGAAAATGAGGGAGTGGTGGCAGTTTAGAAATCATAATCTGATTTTTCAGCTTTTGTCACCTCCCACTCTAGTTTTGAACATTTCCCCATTCATTCCTAAGGGACAAATTTCACCGCAAAAATGACGATATTTCGTGAACGATTCAGCGAAACGTTCCACAAAGTAATAGCATACCATTCGGGAACAATCCCCACGTTTCGGTATATTACTTGTCTATGTAGTGTAAAAGCTGTGGGAGGAGTTAGGGTGGTAAATTTGGCTATAATAATAATAAGAAGAAGAAGAATATATATGTGAGATAACAGTAAGTGGTCTTGTTATGCAAGAACACTTAACTAGAAAAACTACAATTTCTGGGGAAATTGTGAAAAGTGTTCTTGCCTCGACAACTGGAGTGGGCGGAGTAACTGGGTGGAGTGGCTTGAGTAACTTTGAAGTGTTAAACAGCTTAATATTTTAAAAAGTATAAATAGTAAAAAAGTTGAAGTCCCATCATTAGCTGAAAGAGCTGAACATTTTTTTCAAAAGTTATTTTTCAAAAATGAATTTTGTTTTTTTTCAAAAATATTTTTTTTTTCCTCAATAATTTTTTTTTTCAAAAATAAATTTTTTTTTCAAAAATAAATTTTTTTTTTTTCAAAAATAATTTTTTTTTTCAAAAATGAATTTTTTTTTCAAAAATATTTTTTTTTTCATGGGGCTGTCACAATGTTTTGGCTGATCATGGGGTGGTCATAATGTTTTGGCTGATCATGGGGTTGTCAGCTTTTGTCACCTCCCACTCTAGTTTTGAACATTTCGCCATTCATTCCTATGGGACCAATTTCGCCGCAAAAACGATGATATTTCGTGAACCATTCGGCGAAACGTTCCACAAAGTAATAGCACACCAATTAAATGACATCGAGGCCGGATTCACACTGGTATTTTTCAGCTTTTCACAAAGTTCCACAAGGCAATAGCACACCAATTAAATGACATTGAACATTTCGCCATTCATTCCTATGGGACCAATTTTCTGCAAAAACTACGATATTTCGTGAAAAATTCTGCAAAATGTTCCACAAAGTAATAGCACACCAATCGGGAACAATCCGCACGTTTCGGTATATTACTTGTCTATGTAGTTTAAAAGCTGTGGGAGGAGTTAGGGTGGTATGATCATGGGGTTGTCAGCTTTTGTCACCTCCCACTCTAGTTTTTAACAATTCGCTATTTATTCCTATGGGACCAATTTCGCCGCGAAAACAACGATATTTCGTGAACCATTCACTGAAATGTTCCACAAAGTAATAGCACACCAATTAAATGACATTGATTCTGGATTCACACTGGTATTTTTCAGTTTTACAAGGTAATAGCACACAAATTTAATGATATTGAACATTTTGCATTCATTAATATGGGACCAATTATCTGCAAAAACTACGATATTTCATGAAAAATTCGGCAAAACATTCCACAAAGTAATAGCACACCAATTGGGAACAATCCGCACCTTTGGTATATTACTGTCTATGTAGTTTAAAAGCTGTGGGAGGAGTTAGGGTGGTATGATCATGGGGTTGTCAGCTTTTGTCACCTCCCACTCTAGTTTTGAACATTTCTCCATTCATTCCTATGGGACTAATTTTGCCGCAAAAACAACAATATTTCGTGAACCATTTGGCGAAACGTTCCACAAAGTAATAGCACACCATTCGGGAACAATCCACACGTTTCGGTATATTACTTGTCTATGTAGTGTAAAAACTGTGGGAGGAGTTAGGGTGGTAAATTTGGCTATAATAATAAGAAGAAGAACTAGAAAAGCTACAATTTCTGGGGAAATTGTGAAAAGTGTTCTTGCCTCTACAACTGGAGTGGGCGGAGTAACTGGGTGGAGTGGTTTGAGTAACTGTGAAAAGTGTTAAAAAGCTTAATATTTTAAAAAGTATAAATAGTAGTAAAAAAGTCCCATCATTAGCTGAAAGAGCTGAACATTTTTTTCCAAAGTTATTTTTTTCTTAAAAAATGAATTTTTTTTTTCAAAAAGGATTTTTTTTTTCACAAATGATTTTTTTTTTTTCAAAAATGATTTTTTTTTTTCAAAAATATTATTTATTTTTTTTTTAAATATTTTTTTTTTATGGGGCGGTCATAATGTTTTTTCTGATCATGGGGTGGTCATAATGTTTTGGCTGATCGTGGGGTTGTCAGCTTTTGTCACCTCCCACTCTAGTTTTGAACATTTCGCCATTCATTCCTATGGGACCAATATTGCCGCAAAAATGACGATATTTCATGAACCATTCGGCAAAAAAAGTTCCATAAAGTAATAGCACACCAATTAGATGACATTGAGGCGGGATTCACACTGGTAATTTTCTACATTTCACAAAGTTCCACAAGGTAATGGCACATCAATTAAATGACATTGAACATTTCGCCATTCATTCCTATGGGACCAATTTCGTCGAAAAAACTACGATTTTTTTCGTGGACCATTCGGCGAAACGTTCCACAAAGTAAAAGCACACCAATCGGGAACAATCCGCACGTTTCGGTATATTACTTGTCTGTGTAGTGTAAAAACTGTGGGAGGAGTCTACAAGCATTATCAAGTCTAGCAGATGAAGGTATGACCACATGCATTTGGGGGGTCTCAGCATCTTGTGTTTACAACCACTGTTTCCTAGCAATGCTCATGTCCTGTTTATGCTTCACAAATACTGCTCAATACACAATACACAGGACCATGATAGCTGTAGTAACTGTGCAGTAATTCAAATGGCCGTATTTAAAAACTATAAATCCTACAGCGAAGATCTTTATATTGTGAGAATCACAAGACCCAGACCTAGATTTTGATACATAGTATGTCTCTGAAATATTAAAAATGGAGGCACGGTCGCAGTTTAGAAATTGCCCTTCAAATTTGAAGGGTCTAGAGTGTAGTTTCAATTAATGTCAATGGACGGCGTGAGTTGCAAACAAATGGTCATATTGTGAAAACTGTCAGGACTATGGCTTAGCCGTGGACATGTTTAGTGGCAGCAGGGATAGCTGAACGTTTTGATATAAGATTTGTGTAGGTGGGCTTGAAAATGAGGGAGTGGTGGCAGTTTAGAAATCATGTTCTGATTTTTCAGCTTTTGTCACCTCCCACTCTAGTTTTGAACATTTCCCCATTCATTCCTACGGGACCAATTTCACTGCAAAAATGACGATATTTCATGAACCATTTGGCGAAACGTTCCACAAAGTAATAGCACACCATTGGGGAACAATCTGCATGTTTCGGTATATTACTTGTCTATATAGTGTAAAAACTGTGGGAGGAGTTAGGGTGGTAAATTTGGCTAAAATAAGAATAATAATAACTAGAAACGCTACAATTTCTGGGGAAATTGTGAAAAGTGTTCTTGCCTCTACAACTGGAGTGGGCGGAGTAACTGGGTGGAGTGGCTTGAGTAACTGTGAAAAGTGTTAAAAAGCTTAATATTTTAAAAAGTATAAATAGTAGTAAAACAGCTGAAGTCCCATCATTAGCTGAAAGAGCTGAACATTTTTTTCCAAAATGATTTTTTTTTTCAAAAATGATTTTTTTTTCTCAAAAATGATTTATTTTTTAAATGATTTTTTTTAAATGATTTTTTTTTTTCAAAAATGATTTTATTTTTTTTTCAAAAATATTATTTTTTTCATGGGACGGTCATAATGTTTTGGCTGATCATGGGGTGGTCATAATGTTTTGGCTAATCGTGGGGTTGTCAGCTTTTGTCACCTCCCACTCTAGTTTTGAACATTTCGCCATTCATTCCTATGGGACCATGGGACCAATTTCGTCGCAAAAACGACGATATTTCATGAACCATTCGGCGAAACGTTCCACAAAGTAATAGCACACCAATTAAATGACATTGATTCCGGATTCACACTGGTATTTTTCAGCTTTTCACAAAGTTCCACAAGGTAATGGCACATCAATTAAATGACATTGAACATTTCGCCATTCATTCCTATGGGACCAATTTCGTCGAAAAAACTACGATTTTTTTTCGTGGACCATTCGGCGAAACGTTCCACAAAGTAAAAGCACACCAATCGGGAACAATCCGCACGTTTCGGTATATTACTTGTCTGTGTAGTGTAAAAACTGTGGGAGGAGTCTACAAGCATTATCAAGTCTAGCAGATGAAGGTATGACCACATGCATTTGGGGGGTCTCAGCATCTTGTGTTTACAACCACTGTTTCCTAGCAATGCTCATGTCCTGTTTATGCTTCACAAATACTGCTCAATACACAATACACAGGACCATGATAGCTGTAGTAACTGTGCAGTAATTCAAATGGCCGTATTTAAAAACTATAAATCCTACAGCGAAGATCTTTATATTGTGAGAATCACAAGACCCAGACCTAGATTTTGATACATAGTATGTCTCTGAAATATTAAAAATGGAGGCACGGTCGCAGTTTAGAAATTGCCCTTCAAATTTGAAGGGTCTAGAGTGTAGTTTCAATTAATGTCAATGGACGGCGTGAGTTGCAAACAAATGGTCATATTGTGAAAACTGTCAGGACTATGGCTTAGCCGTGGACATGTTTAGTGGCAGCAGGGATAGCTGAACATTTTGATATAAGATTTGTGTAGGTGGGCTTGAAAATGAGGGAGTGGTGGCAGTTTAGAAATCATGTTCTGATTTTTCAGCTTTTGTCACCTCCCACTCTAGTTTTGAACATTTCCCCATTCATTCCTACGGGACCAATTTCACTGCAAAAATGACGATATTTCATGAACCATTTGGCGAAACGTTCCACAAAGTAATAGCACACCATTTGGGAACAATCTGCATGTTTCGGTATATTACTTGTCTATATAGTGTAAAAACTGTGGGAGGAGTTAGGGTGGTAAATTTGGCTAAAATAAGAATAATAATAACTAGAAACGCTACAATTTCTGGGGAAATTGTGAAAAGTGTTCTTGCCTCTACAACTGGAGTGGGCGGAGTAACTGGGTGGAGTGGCTTGAGTAACTGTGAAAAGTGTTAAAAAGCTTAATATTTTAAAAAGTATAAATAGTAGTAAAACAGCTGAAGTCCCATCATTAGCTGAAAGAGCTGAACATTTTTTTCAAAAATGATTTTTTTTTTCCAAAATGATTTTTTTTTTCAAAAATGATTTTTTTTTCTCAAAAATGATTTTTTTTTTAAATGATTTTTTTTTAAATGATTTTTTTTTTCAAAAATGATTTTTTTTTTCAAAAATGATTTTTTTTTTCAAAAATGATTTTTTTTTTCAAAAATGATTTTATTTTTTTTTCAAAAATATTATTTTTTTCATGGGGCGGTCATAATGTTTTGGTTGATCATGGGGTGGTCATAATGTTTTGGCTAATCGTGGGGTTGTCAGCTTTTGTCACCTCCCACTCTAGTTTTGAACATTTCGCCATTCATTCCTATGGGACCATGGGACCAATTTCGTCGCAAAAACGACGATATTTCATGAACCATTCGGCGAAACGTTCCACAAAGTAATAGCACACCAATTAAATGACATTGATTCCGGATTCACACTGGTATTTTTCAGCTTTTCACAAAGTTCCACAAGGTTAAAATAGCACACCAATTAAATGACATTGAACATTTCGCCATTCATTCCTATGGGACCAATATTGCCGCAAAAATGACGATATTTCGTGAACCATTCGGCGAAAAAAGTTCCACAAAGTAATAGCACACCAATTAAATGACATTGAACATTTCGCCATTCAATCCTATGGGACCAATTTCCCCGCAAAAACGACGATATTTCGTGAACCACAAAGTAATAGCACACCAATCGGGAACAATCCGCACGTTTCGGTATATTACTTGTCTCTGTAGTGTAAAAACTGTGGGAGGAGTCTACAAGCATTATCAAGTTTAGCAGATGAAGATATGACCACATGCATTTGGGGGGGTCTCAGCATCTTGTGTTTACAACCACTGTTTCCTAGCAACGCTCATGTCCTGTTTATGCTTCACAAATACTGCTCAATACACAATACACAGGACCATGATAGATGTAGTAACTGTGCAGTAATTCAAATGGCCGTATTTTAAAAACTATAAATCCTACAGCGAAGATCTTTATATTGTGAGAATCACAAGACCCAGACCTAGATTTTGATACATAGTATGTCTCTGAAATATTAAAATTAAAGGCATGGTCGCAGTTTAGAAATTGCCCTTCAAATTTGAAGGGACTAGAGTGTAGTTTCAATGAATGTCAATGGACGGTGTGAGTTGCAAACAAATGGTCATATTGTGAAAACTATCAGGACCATGGCTTAGCCATGGACATGTTTAGTGGCAGCAGGGATAGCTGAATGTTTTGATATAAGATTTGTGTAGGTGGGCTTGAAAATGAGGGAGTGGCAGCAGTTTAGAAATCATGTTCTGATTTTTAAGCTTTTGTTACCTCCCTCTCTAGTTTCCCCATTCATTCCTATGGGACCAATTTCGCCGCAAAAACAATGATATTTCGTGAACCATTCGGCGAAACGTTCCACAAAATAATAGCACACCATTCGGGAACAATCCGCACGTTTCGGTATATTACTTGTCTATGTATTAATAATAATAATAAGAAGAATATATATGTGAGATAACAGTAAGTGGTTTTGCTATGCAAGAACACTTAATAATATATATGTGAGATAACAGTAAGTGGTCTTGCTATGCAAGAACACTTAATAATAATATATATGTGAGATAACAGTAAGTGGTCTTGCTATGCAAGAACACTTAACTAGAAAAGCTACATTTTCTGGGGAAATTGTGTGAAGTGTTCTTGCCTCCACCGATAGTCTACAAGCATTATCAAATCTAGCAGATGAAGGTATGACCACATGCATTTGGGGGGTCTCAGCATCTTGTGTTTACAACCACTGTTTCCTAGCAATGCTCATGTCCTGTTTATGCTTCACAAATACTGCTCAATACACAATACACAGGATAATGATAGATGTAATAACTGTGCAGTAATTCAAATGGCCATATTTTAAAAACTATACATCCTACAGTGGAGATCTTTATATTGTGACAATCATGAGACCCAGACCTAGATTTTGATACATAGTATGTCTCTGAAATATTAAAATTGAAGGCACAGTCGCAGTTTAGATATTGCCCTTCAAATTTGAAGGCGCTAGAGTGGAGTTTCAATGAATGTCAATGGACGGCGTGAGTTGCAAACAAATGGTCATATTATGAAAACTATCAGGACTATGGCTTAGCTGTGGACATGTTTAGTGGCAGCAGGGATAGCTGAACGTTTTGATATAAGATTTGTGTGTGTGGGCTTGAAAATGAGGGAGTGGTGGCAGTTTAGAAATCATGTTTTGATTTTTCAGCTTTTGTCACCTCCCACTCTAGTCTTGAACATTCCCCCATTCATTCCTATGGGACCAATTTCGCCGCAAAAATGACGATATTTCATGAACCATTCGGCGAAATGTTCCACAAAGTAGTAGCACACCATTCGGGAACAATCCGCACGTTTCAGTATATTACTTGTCTATGTAGTGTAAAAACTGTGGGAGGAGTTAGGGTGGTAAATTTGGCTATAATAATAAGAATAATATATTTGAGATAACAGTAAGTTGTCTTGCTATGCAAGAACACTTAATAAGAGTAAGAATAATAATAAGAATAATATATATGTGAGATAACAGTAAGTGGTCTTGCTATGCAAGAACACTTAACTAGAAAAGCTACAATTTCTGGGGAAATTGTGTGAAGTGTTCTTGCCTCTACAACTGGAGTGGGCGGAGTAACTGGGTGGAGTGGCTTGAGTAACTTTTGTGTGGTTGGAGTGCCTGGAATAACTGTGAAAAGTGTTAAAAAGCTTAATATTTTAAAAAGTATAAATAGTAGTAAAAAAGTTGAAAAAGTCCCATTAGCGGAAAGGGCTGAACATTTTTTTCAAAAATGATTTTTTTTTCAAAAATGATTTTTTTTTCAAAATTATTTTTTTTCAAAAATGATTTTTTTTTATTAAAAAATGATTTTTTTTAAATGAATTTTTTTTCAAAAATGATTTTTTTTCAAATTTAAAAAAAAAAATTTTTTTTGTTTTTCAAAAATTATTTATTTATTTTTTTATTTTTTCAAAAATATTTTTTTCTTTTACAAATGGTTTTGTTTTTTTTCAATTTCACCACAAAACAACGGTATTTCATGAACCATTCAGCAAAACATTCCACAAAGTAATAGCACACCAGTTAAATGACATTGAGGCCGGATTCACACTGGTATTTTTCAGCTTTTCACAAAGTTCCACAAGGTAATAGCACACCAATTAAATGACATTGAACATTTCGCCATTCATTCCTATGGGACCAATTTTGCCGCAAAAACAATGATATTTTGTGAACCATTCGGTAAAACGTTCCACAAAGTAAAAGCACATCAGTCGGGAACAATCCGCACATTTCGGTATAATACTGTCCATGTAGTGTAAAAGCTGTGGGAGGAGTTAGGGTGGTAAATTTGTTTCAAAATAATTTTTTTTTTTCAAAAATGATTTTTTTTTCAAAAATGATTTAGTTTTTTTTTTCAAAAATGATTTTGTTTTTGTTTTTTTAAATGATTTTGTTTTTTTTTTCAAAAATATTTTTTTTTTTCAAAAATAATTTTTTTTTTCAAAAATAATTTTTTTTCCTTTTTTTTTCAAAAATAATTTTTTTTTCGTTATTTTTTTTTCAAATTTTTTTTTTTCACGGGGTGGTCATAATGTTATGGCTGATCATGGGATTATCAGCTTTTGTCACCTCCCACTCTTTGAACATTTCGCCATTGATTCCTATGGGACCAATTTCGCCACAAAAACAACGGTATTTCATGAACCATTCAGCAAAACATTCCACAAAGTAATAGCACACCAGTTAAATGACATTGAGGCCGGATTCACACTGGTATTTTTCAGCTTTTCACAAATTTCCACAAGGTAATAGCACACCAATTAAATGACATTGAACATTTCGCCATTCATTCCTATGGGACCAATTTTGCCGCAAAAACAATGATATTTTGTGAACCATTCGGTGAAACGTTCCACAAAGTAAAAGCACATTAGTCGGGAACAATCCACACATTTCGGTATAATACTGTCCATGTAGTGTAAAAGCTGTGGGAGGAGTTGTTAGGCGCCCGTCTTCTCCTTGTGGCCTAGGCTCTTGGAGATGGCTCAGTGGAGGTCCTCGCCGGCGGTTAATCAATAACACATACACACACTAGGTATGCTGAAATGATTACAAGTCTTTATTTTTAGATTTGCTTTTTTATGCTGTCTTTACAAGACTCTGCCCACAATTTGGGGGCCAATCAAAATGATAATACATATTAGCATATTCGGTAATTTCCAAACATATCCCAATCTTGTGATTTTCCAAACATTAATAGTGTCTACATCTTGTGATATCAAAAAGGGTGACCCCTGTAGTTCAAGTTAATAGGTCAAAACATTCCTCATCCTCTGTCACTTGTCTGCTGGACAACCGCAGCTTCTTTAAAAAATACAGAGACAAAACCACAAGCAGATGTTTCCTCAAATAAACACAGAAAAAGAGGAAAAGACATATATGAGATATTTCAGTAAATCATAAGACAGTCTGATCTTAATCAAAAAATATACTAAGATATGTTTCTGATTATTAAAGCAAAATAAGCAATGTGAAATCATGAACAGAGTGAAATCAACAATTAATCAATTAATCAATAATGTAATGTAATATGGAATCTCCTTACAATCCTCCCTTTGACCATTCGATATCATCGAAATGGTCATTCTACCTATTCGTCACGCCTCAAGGAGTCATATTCCTCGGCTACCTTTTCATCATGCCTTAAGGAGTCGTATTCCTCGGCCTCATTTCCCTGGTTCTCGTACCATACCGTGGGATCTCTGGTAATGGAAGTCAGCTTCATGGTTTCGGAAGGTGCTTTGCTACCCTTTTTGTAGAGGCATTTAAGTAACATGAAGCATGCGTACAAGAACAATATGAAAAGCAGTATGGTAAAAATTGTCATTGCCACTTCTAAGACATTGGCAAGAACTAGGGGGAGTTCCATTCAAAAAAGGAGTGATGTTTAAGGGAATGGCCATCAATGGGATTCTGGCTGTACTGGGGTGGAGTTTGCTGCATATCCAGCATTTCTCAAAACCAGACTTCTGTGCATAACTGTACTTAAACCTCAACAACAACATCTTGTCAGTGAAACCTGAAGGGGGTTCAGTGGGGGACATACTTCTTTTATATTTTGTACTAGATGTATTGGCTGTCTGTGCATTTCCACATATCCCTTCTAGTGACCCTAAATCTTCTGGATGGTACACACAATTTGTTATTAACCAAGTAGGTATGAATACTATCAGAATCAGACATGTCCAGAAGCATAATGTTTTTCCTGACACAAAGGTAGAAATCATTTTGTCAGGTACTGTGTACAAAGTTCTGTTACATGTTTCTTCTTGTTGGTGGGGGATTGGTCTCGTCGTCCAGAGAGATTTGTGTTATGCCTTCTTGAATGTCCTTCAAACCTGGTCGCTGTTCCTGGTCAGAGGAGTCTTGGGGTGCTGGAGGAGGGTCAGGGGTCTGGGGTTGCTGTGGACACTTCCTTAACCGGCTGGCGTGGATCCAGGTGTTTCCTAGATCGGTCAGTACAGCAGTTCTGGAAACCTTCTCTATTTTCCAAGGTCCGGAGAAAATGGGTCCAACCTTCTTTTTGTGTGCCAGTTGTTTCACCAGTACTTTGTCTCCTGGGATGAAGGGATGAGTAGGTTCTGTTGAAAGAGGAGAAAAGGTGACAGAGACTTGTTCGTTCATATCCTGTAGCATACTTACCAGATTTTTCACGTACATTTCCTGTTGAGAATAGATGTTAATGTCAGTGTTTTGATCTAAGAGGGGCAGCTCTATGTTTGCAGGAACTCCCATCAAAATCTCAAAGGGCGAGAGTTTTGTTCTAGCATGTGGTGTTGTTCTGATCTGAAATAGGACAGAAGGAAGGTAATCCAACCATCCTTTCATGGTGCCCCCCGTGGCTTTTTTTAACTTGTCCTTAATGTTCCTATTCATTCTTTCCACTACTCCTGCACTTTGTGGGTGGTAAGGGATGTGCAGTTTCCACTGTAAGCCTAGTAGCTTAGCTAAAGTCTGTGTAACAGAGGAGCTGAAGGCAGGCCCTCTGTCTGACCATATGGCCGTTGGTATTCCGAACCTACAAACCCAATGGTTCAGTATGCATTTGGCAGCAATTTTGGCAGTCTCACCTGTACATGGAATTCCTTCAACCCAACCTGACGACCATTTGCATACGATCACGCAAAGGTATTTCAAATTGCCTTTTTGTTTGGGCATGTGTGTGAAGTCTATTTGCAAATCTGTTAGGGGACCCAGGGGTGGGGGCAGGTGGCCATGTAATCCATGATTTTTCCCTTGGACATTGTTTTGTGCACAAGTCAGACAACTGCTGGTGAGGAGTTTTGCCTGTTTACTTAAGTTGTTCATGCAGAAAGACTTTGTGTACATGTTTGTTAGGGCGGTGGTACCTATATGTCCTGGACCATGGAGATAGGAAAGTATGAGAACACTGCTTGATTCTGGTATGCCCAATATCTTCCCCTCTTTTGACCAAAGACCTTCTTGGTCCTTGGTCAAGCCATCCTTGACCCAAAAAGAAACATCCTCTTCTGTAGCTAATCCCTGTATTTGTGCCACAACGGTTTTGAAGTTGGGTGATGTAAAATGTTCTTTGAAGAACATTGTTGTGGGGGCTGGCTGACCAATGTATAGGGCAGCGGCTTTTTTTGCTTCTCTGTCTGCCAGAGCGTTTCCTTTGGAAATTCTGCTGTTATCTGATGAATGTGCCTTTACCTTGATGACCGCTATCCTCTTTGGGAGAAGAATCGCTTGCAGGAGTGCTTTAATTTGTGTAGAGTTAGCGATTGGCTTGTTGTCAGCGGTTTTAAATCCTCTATTCGCCCAGATTACGCCATAGTCGTGCGTGACACCAAAAGCGTACCTACTATCTGTGTAGATGTTTACCTCCTCATCAGAGAAAAGTATGCAAGCTCTTGTGAGTGCCTCCAATTCTGCTACCTGTGCCGAGGAGGGTGGTAAGGCTTTTGCTTCCAACACCACATCAGGGAGTTGGACAATGGCGTACCCTGTCAGGAATGTTGCATCAGAGGGGCGAGTACAACTGCCGTCTATGAAGACGTCCTGTACTCCTGGTAGGGGAATGTCAGTGAGATCTGGGCGAGGGCTGGTTATTGCTGCAACCTGTTCAACACAATTGTGCTTCTGATCAGGGTCTCGCGGTAACCTGAGTAAAGAGTGCAAAAGACGGACAGTGGGATTACTTGGTGGTGCGTGTTTGAGAGTGAGGTTATCAGTATTCAGAAGTGTGATCTCATACCCACTAAGCCTCTGTGCTGTCATATGCTGCGTGTTCATGTTTTGCAGGAGGTGAGTTACTGAATGAGTAGTGTAGAGAGTCAATTCATGGCCTAATACTGATTTGTTAGCCTCTTGAACTGCCATAGCACAAGCAGCAAGGTTTTGTAGACAAGATGGCATCCCTTGTACTTGGGTAGGCAACTTTTTTGAGAGATAGGAGACTGGTCGGTACCCGGTTCCATGTTGCTGTGTCAAAACCGCAGCAAAAGAATTTCCCGATACCACACAGCATAATTGAAAGGGCTTGCCATATTCTATCAATCCCAGGGCGGGGGCCTGAGTCAAACTTTTTAACAAGGCCTGAAAAGCACAGAGCCTTTCTGTTGTCCAATCTACTGTCTTTGGGGCGGTGGACAAGGTAGCCTCCCTCAGAATGCCATCATAATATGAACAATCTGGGATCCATTGGCGGCAATATACGATTGCGCCCAAGAATGAGAGCAAAGTTGCTTTGTCTCTTGGAGGACTGAGAGCCTGCAGGGCTGCGGCACGTTTGGGGGATACCAGTCTGGTTCCCTCCTTCAGAATGCATCCCAGGTATTCTACCTGACTTTGACACCATTGTATCTTCTTCCGCGATGCTAGGTGGCCAGACCTGGCCAGGTGATGTAACAGAGATGTGGAATCGACCGCACAATCTTCA
Organism: Aquarana catesbeiana; assembly: GCF_042186555.1. NCBI lineage: Eukaryota > Metazoa > Chordata > Amphibia > Anura > Ranidae > Aquarana > Aquarana catesbeiana. The sequence goes on from NC_133335.1 coordinate 170,574,409, forward strand.
GCAGATCGACTGCACAGGAGCAAGTCGTCCACATACTGTATTAGTACCGACCCGCGCTCAGCAGTCCATGACTTAATTGTCTCATTAAGGACCATGGAGAAGGCTGCTGGACTGTCCACATACCCCTGAGGTAATCTTGACCAGGTCAACTGCTTTCCCCTCCCCCATGAGAATGAAAACATGGGCAATACCCCTTCATCGATCGGGATGCTAAAAAAATGCATTCGCCAGGTCTACTACTGTGTAGCAGAGGGAATCAGCAGGTATTTTCAAAAAGATGAAAGAAATATCTGCTACCAAAGGTGGCAGAGGTATAACCTGCTTGTTCACGGCCCTTAGGTCCCGTACAAGCCTCCACTCCCCATTTGCCTTTTTCACAGGGTAGATTGGTGTATTCCAGGGGCTTATGATGTGTTTCAGAATCCCTTTTGCTATGTAACCATTGATTAATGGTGTGATGCCTTCAATTTTTTCAAGTGGCAGGGGGTATTGCTTGTGATATTGTACTTCAGCGTCTGGACGCATTTGTGGTGTGTAGGGTGTACAGTTAATAAAACCCACACTCCCTTTGTTGTCTGCCCATATAGCATGTGTTTCTAGAGTGGGTGGCAATGATGCAAAGAGTCCCCTGAAAGTGTGTCTCTTTGGAGCATGTAAATCACAGAACGGTGAGCTGGCAGTGAGGGAGCCCCCTCTGTCAAATTTAATGGTGATATTCAGTTTTGAGAGTAGGTCCCTCCCCATTAAAGATACTGGACAATCCACAAGGACAGCAAAACTCTGGGTACACAGTTCCTGCCCTTCTGGAGTGGCCACGGGCAATGGTGGAGTGATGGGGTGGGTAATTGATGTCCCATTTATACCAATAGAGTTTCCCTCAGTGCAGTGCGGTGTGTCATATATGGCATCATTCAAACTACTGAATGTAGCCCCTGAATCCAACAATAGACATATCAGGTGATTGTCTACCCGCAATAGTACCTGCGGAAGACTTTTCCATGATGGATTGTAACACACAAGGCTGAGGGACGGGACGTACTCTTGGCATCCCTATTGTGGCGTCCGCCGAGCGGATGGCCACTGCATCGGAATGCGTGGGGGTGGTCTGTTAGGCTGAGGCTGGTATTGGGGTTGTGGTTGGGGTAGTTGGGGTTGTGGTGGGTGAGGATACCTGATATCCTGAAGGCGACGGGGGGTGGTGTTAAGATTCCTACCTCTCCCTCTCTGGGCGTTTGTTCTAATTCTGTAGGGACATTGGGACTTCCAGTGTCCCAGTTCCCCACAGTTAAAGCACCCCTGGTCTGGTGGGTAACCCTGATTTGGGGAATAAGATTGCATTGGTGGATAAGGTTGCATTGTCATTATGTGGGTGGGCGGAGTCTGGGTTGGTGTCAGGGAGGGAAAAATGCCACCCTTCTGCTCAAATACCCCTGATGTTTCTCGTGACCTAGCATCCTTCATAAATTCATCTGGGGGTTGTTCTGCCCACTTTGGATTAGTGAATTTAAGCAACTGTGTCACCTTCGTATCGCCACCAGCCATAATGGTGGTGGTGAACAACTGGGGGTTGGCGTTATCTACTGCTTTCCACAGACCATATACCCGGGTACAAAATTCATAGAACTTTTCCTTCGGTCCCTGTTTTGCTAGGACAAGTTCCTGAAGTGCAGATGAACCCTTGTATATGGTAGACCAATGATTCCCCATACCTTTCCAAAAAGATACCCAATCTTTATCTTCTTCTATGTGGGCTGTCCATAAGGCATCTACAGGATGCCCTTCTGGGCTGTCAGGGTCAACTATACTAAGGATCCCTGCTATATCTTCTTTATCCAGGCTTGTCCCTGCACTGTATTTTGCAAGGAAAGCTCCAGCCTCCCTAGGGCTTTTCTTTGGGCTGGGGCATAACTCCTTTATTTTTGACAGTGTGCCTAGGGGTAGGGGAATATGGACTACCGTCTCCCCTATATGCATAAGTGGTGCTTTAAAGGTGGCACCTAGACTTTCCTGTTCCATGTCTATTTCTCTTTCCTCAGTAGAGGATTCACCCTGCTCCCTTTCCTCCTGTGGGGGTTTCTGGCTTATGGCCGGTTTTGTTTGGCTTCTGAGTGTGGTGGATGGCTGTGAAATTATCTTTTCCTTGGCCTCCTTAATCCTTCTTGCTTCTTTCTCTAGTTTCCTCTCATATGCCTCTAAATCTTCCCTTTTCCTTTGTATCCTTTCTTCCTCTTCCTGCTGTCTTTTATTAAATTCTTTCTGTTTCTCCTCCCATTCCTTTTCCCTGGGGCTTAACTTCCTGACTCCTTCCTCTTCTCCCTTTTCCAGGGACATTCCATCCCTTTCTTCCTTTTCCAACTTCCTAATCCTCTCTTCTTCCCTCCTACGTATACCTTCTACCCGGACTTCCTCTTCCCTGTTTCTACTTTCGTTTTCCCATCGTGTAACCTGTGCCTGATCAGCTGCACTATATACCATGGTAGCTAATACTGCTGGATCCAGAGATGGATACAGCTGAAGACATGGACCCAATGTTCCATCCTCCTGTTTAACCATCACATAAGGGGGGGGTGCTTCGGGTGATAGGGCGGGTGAGTTTACAGGTTTTGGTGTGGGGGCTTTAGTTACATACTTTGTTTTATATTTGGCTTAGTGGTAAGCAGGATCCATGTCCTGTCAACACTAAGGAACAGTAAACCAAAGGTGCAATGTGGGCAGGCGGGCGCTATCTCACTACAGTCAGGCTCCTGTCTTAGGTCGTTCATTTAGTACATATATGTGTAATACAATATCAACAAAAAAATCCCTCTAAATCAATACAATACTTTACATTCAGTTGTCATACACATATATTATCATACACTTATCTCTAATTCTCTAATACTCTATACACTCTAAATACTTACGGTGTTACCTAAAAGCAAAACAAGCAAGAAAACAAGCAAAATCTTATATATACAGTGGCAAGATAAAGTTACATTATATGAACATGTTATAATAAGTGCACTTTTCAATATTTTCCCCAAAAATTGGGCGTCCACTTAGCCACTCCTTATACTACGGGCGTATTCTATACTTCCCGAGTTTTAAACACACATATATATACTCAACACAGCAGTCAGACCAACCTAGTCAGACTATAAAAAACCAAAAAACCTGCGAGCCCTTTAACCCTCCAAGGGGCTACAGCCCTAGCCCGTTGCGAAGGCACAGTTATGTAAGTGGGTGGATATACAAGGTTATTTGAACAAGGCAAGCATCAACACCAGTTACCAAAAATAGGTAAAAAGGAGCAGAATGTCTTACCTGTTCAAAACACCCCACTTCTGGTACCAAAAACTGTTAGGCGCCCGTCTTCTCCTTGTGGCCTAGGCTCTTGGAGATGGCTCAGTGGAGGTCCTCGCCGGCGGTTAATCAATAACACATACACACACTAGGTATGCTGAAATGATTACAAGTCTTTATTTTTAGATTTGCTTTTTTATGCTGTCTTTACAAGACTCTGCCCACAATTTGGGGGCCAATCAAAATGATAATACATATTAGCATATTCGGTAATTTCCAAACATATCCCAATCTTGTGATTTTCCAAACATTAATAGTGTCTACATCTTGTGATATCAAAAAGGGTGACCCCTGTAGTTCAAGTTAATAGGTCAAAACATTCCTCATCCTCTGTCACTTGTCTGCTGGACAACCGCAGCTTCTTTAAAAAATACAGAGACAAAACCACAAGCAGATGTTTCCTCAAATAAACACAGAAAAAGAGGAAAAGACATATATGAGATATTTCAGTAAATCATAAGACAGTCTGATCTTAATCAAAAAATATACTAAGATATGTTTCTGATTATTAAAGCAAAATAAGCAATGTGAAATCATGAACAGAGTGAAATCAACAATTAATCAATTAATCAATAATGTAATGTAATATGGAATCTCCTTACAGGAGTTAGGGTGGTAAATTTGGCTCTAATAATAATAAGAAGAATAATATATATGTGAGATAACAGTAAGTGGTCTTGCTATGCAAGAACACTTAATAATAATAATAAAAATAATAATAAAAATATATATGTGAGGTAGCAGTAAGTGGTCTTGCTATGCAAGAACACTTAACTAGAAAAGCTACAATTTCTGGGGAAATTGTGTGAAGTGTTCTTGCCTCTACAACTGGAGTGGGCGGAGTAACTGGGTGGAGTGGCTTGAGTACTGTAACTGTTGTGTGGTTGGAGTTGCTGGAGTAACTGTGAAAAGTGTTAAAAAGCGTAATATTTTAAACAGTATAAACAGTAGTAAAAAAGTTGAAGAAGTTCCATCATTAGTTGAAAGAGCTGAACATTTTTTTCAAAAAGGATTTATTTTTTTAAAAAATGATTTTTTTTAAATGATTTTTTTTCAAAAATATATTTTTTTTCAAAAATGTTTTTTTTTCAAAAATGATTTTTTTTTATATTTTTTTCATTTCAAAAATGATTTATTTTTTCAAAAATTATTATTTTTTAAATTTTTTTTTTCATTTCAAAAATGATTTTTTTTTCAAAAAATATATATATTTTTTAATTTTTTTTTTTAAATGATTTTTTTTTCAAAAATGTTTTTTTTCAAAAATGATTTAAAAAAAAAACTATTACTTTTTTTTCATGGGGTGGTCATAATGTTTTGGCTGATCATGGGGCGGTCATAATGATTTGGCTGATTATGGCGTGGTCATAATGTTTCGGCTGATCATGTTGGGGTCATAATGTTTTGGCTGATAATGGGGTGGACATAATGTTTTGGCTGATCATGTTGTGGTCATAATGTTTTGGCTGATCATGGGGGGGGGTCATAATGTTTTGGCTGATCATGGGGGGTATAATGTTTTGGCTGATCATGGGGGATCAGCTTTTGTCATACCTTCATCTAGCAAATGAAGGTATGACCACATGCATTTGGGGGGTCTCAGCATCTTGTGTTTACAAACACTGTTTCCTAGCAACGCTCAGGTCCTGTTTATGCTTCACAAATACTGCTCAATACACAATACACAGGATAATGATAGATGTAATAACTGTGCAGTAATTCAAATGGCCATATTTTAAAAACTATACATCCTACAGTGGAGATCTTTATATTGTGACAATCATGAGACCCAGACCTAGATTTTGATACATAGTATGTCTCTGAAATATTAAAATTTAAGGCACAGTCGCAGTTTAGATATTGCCCTTCAAATTTGAAGGCGCTAGAGTAGAGTTTCAATGAATGTCAATGGACGGCGTGAGTTGCAAACAAATGGTCATATTATGAAAACTATCAGGACTATGGCTTAGCTGTGGACATGTTTAGTGGCAGCAGGGATAGCTGAACGTTTTGATATAAGATTTGTGTGTGTGGGCTTGAAAATGAGGGAGTGGTGGCAGTTTAGAAATCATGTTCTGATTTTTCAGCTTTTGTCACCTCCCACTCTAGTCTTGAACATTCCCCCATTCATTCCTATGGGACCAATTTCGCCGCAAAAATGACGATATTTCATGAACCATTCGGCGAAATGTTCCACAAAGTAGTAGCACACCATTCGGGAACAATCCGCACGTTTCAGTATATTACTTGTCTATGTAGTGTAAAAACTGTGGGAGGAGTTAGGGTGGTAAATTTGGCTATAATAATAAGAATAATATATTTGAGATAACAGTAAGTTGTCTTGCTATGCAAGAACACTTAATAAGAGTAAGAATAATAATAAGAATAATATATATGTGAGATAACAGTAAGTGGTCTTGCTATGCAAGAACACTTAACTAGAAAAGCTACAATTTCTGGGGAAATTGTGTGAAGTGTTCTTGCCTCTACAACTGGAGTGGGCGGAGTAACTGGGTGGAGTGGCTTGAGTAACTTTTGTGTGGTTGGAGTGCCTGGAATAACTGTGAAAAGTGTTAAAAAGCTTAATATTTTAAAAAGTATAAATAGTAGTAAAAAAGTTGAAAAAGTCCCATTAGCGGAAAGGGCTGAACATTTTTTTCAAAAATGATTTTTTTTTCAAAAATGATTTTTTTTTCAAAATTATTTTTTTTCAAAAATGATTTTTTTTATTAAAAAATGATTTTTTTTAAATGAATTTTTTTTCAAAAATGATTTTTTTTCAAATTTAAAAAAAAAAAAATTTTTGTTTTTCAAAAATTATTTATTTATTTTTTTATTTTTTCAAAAATATTTTTTTTTCCAAAAATAATTTTTTCTTTTACAAATGGTTTTGTTTTTTTTCAAAAATGATTTTTTTTTCTAAAATATATTATTTTTTTCAAAATAATTTTTTTTTTTCAAAAATGATTTTTTTTTCAAAAATGATTTAGTTTTTTTTTTTCAAAAATGATTTTGTTTTTGTTTTTTTAAATGATTTTGTTTTTTTTTTCAAAAATATTTTTTTTTTTCAAAAATAATTTTTTTTTTCAAAAATAATTTTTTTTTTCAAAAATATTTTTTTTTCCTTTTTTTTCAAAAATAATTTTTTTTCGTTATTTTTTTTTCAAATTTTTTTTTTTTTCACGGGGTGGTCATAATGTTATGGCTGATCATGGGATTATCAGCTTTTGTCACCTCCCACTCTTTGAACATTTCGCCATTGATTCCTATGGGACCAATTTCACCACAAAACAACGGTATTTCATGAACCATTCAGCAAAACATTCCACAAAGTAATAGCACACCAGTTAAATGACATTGAGGCTGGATTCACACTGGTATTTTTCAGCTTTTCACAAAGTTCCACAAGGTAATAGCACACCAATTAAATGACATTGAACATTTCGCCATTCATTCCTATGGGACCAATTTTGCCGCAAAAACAATGATATTTTGTGAACCATTCGGTAAAACGTTCCACAAAGTAAAAGCACATCAGTCGGGAACAATCCGCACATTTCGGTATAATACTGTCCATGTAGTGTAAAAGCTGTGGGAGGAGTTAGGGTGGTAAATTTGTTTCAAAATAATTTTTTTTTTTCAAAAATGATTTTTTTTTCAAAAATGATTTAGTTTTTTTTTTCAAAAATGATTTTGTTTTTGTTTTTTTAAATGATTTTGTTTTTTTTTTCAAAAATAATTTTTTTTTTCAAAAATAATTTTTTTTCCTTTTTTTTTCAAAAATAATTTTTTTTTCGTTATTTTTTTTTCAAATTTTTTTTTTTCACGGGGTGGTCATAATGTTATGGCTGATCATGGGATTATCAGCTTTTGTCACCTCCCACTCTTTGAACATTTCGCCATTGATTCCTATGGGACCAATTTCGCCACAAAAACAACGGTATTTCATGAACCATTCAGCAAAACATTCCACAAAGTAATAGCACACCAGTTAAATGACATTGAGGCCGGATTCACACTGGTATTTTTCAGCTTTTCACAAAGTTCCACAAGGTAATAGCACACCAATTAAATGACATTGAACATTTCGCCATTCATTCCTATGGGACCAATTTTGCCGCAAAAACAATGATATTTTGTGAACCATTCGGTGAAACGTTCCACAAAGTAAAAGCACATCAGTCGGGAACAATCCACACATTTCGGTATAATACTGTCCATGTAGTGTAAAAGCTGTGGGAGGAGTTAGGGTGGTAAATTTGGCTCTAATAATAAGAAGAAGAATAATATATATGTGAGATAACAGTAAGTGGTCTTGCTATGCAAGAACACTTAACTAGAAAAGCTACAATTTCTGGGGAAATTGTGTGAAGTGTTCTTGCCTCTACAACTGGAGTGGGCGGAGTAACTGGGTGGAGTGGCTTGAGTACTGTAACTGTTGTGTGGTTGGAGTTGCTGGAGTAACTGTGAAAAGTGTTAAAAAGCGTAATATTTTAAACAGTATAAACAGTAGTAAAAAAGTTGAAGAAGTTCCATCATTAGTTGAAAGAGCTGAACATTTTTTTCAAAAAGGATTTATTTTTTTAAAAAATGATTTTTTTTAAATGATTTTTTTTCAAAAATATATTTTTTTTCAAAAATGTTTTTTTTTCAAAAATGATTTTTTTTTATATTTTTTTCATTTCAAAAATGATTTATTTTTTCAAAAATTATTATTTTTTAAATTTTTTTTTTCATTTCAAAAATGATATTTTTTTCAAAAAATATATATATTTTTTAATTTTTTTTTTAAATGATTTTTTTTTCAAAAATGTTTTTTTTCAAAAATGATTTAAAAAAAAAACTATTACTTTTTTTTCATGGGGTGGTCATAATGTTTTGGCTGATCATGGGGCGGTCATAATGATTTGGCTGATTATGGCGTGGTCATAATGTTTCGGCTGATCATGTTGGGGTCATAATGTTTTGGCTGATAATGGGGTGGACATAATGTTTTGGCTGATCATGTTGTGGTCATAATGTTTTGGCTGATCATGGGGGGGGTCATAATGTTTTGGCTGATCATGGGGGGTATAATGTTTTGGCTGATCATGGGGGATCAGCTTTTGTCATACCTTCATCTAGCAAATGAAGGTATGACCACATGCATTTGGGGGGTCTCAGCATCTTGTGTTTACAAACACTGTTTCCTAGCAACGCTCATGTCCTGTTTATGCTTCACAAATACTGCTCAATACACAATACACAGGATAATGATAGATGTAATAACTGTGCAGTACTTCAAACAGTCGTATTTTAAAAACTATAAATCCTACAGTGAAGATCTTTATATTGTGAGAATCACAAGACCCAGACCTAGATTTTGATGCATAGCATGTCTCTGAAATATTAAAATTGAAGGCACAGTCGCAGTTTAGATATTGCCCTTCAAATTTGAAGGGGCTAGAGTGTAGTTTCAATGAATGTCAATGGACGGGGTGAGTTGCAAACAAATGGTCATATTATGAAAACTATCAGGACTATGGCTTAGCTGTGGACATGTTTAGTGGCAGCAGGGATAGCTGAACGTTTTGATATAAGATTTGTGTAGGTGGGCTTGAAAATGAGGGAGTGGTGGCAGTTTAGAAATCATAATCTGATTTTTCAGCTTTTGTCACCTCCCACTCTAGTTTTGAACATTTCCCCATTCATTCTTATGGGACAAATTTCACCACAAAAATTATGATATTTCGTGAACGATTCAGCGAAACGTTCCACAAAGTAATAGCACACCATTCGGGAACAATCCGCACGTTTTGGTATATTACTTGTCTATGTAGTGTAAAAGCTGTGGGAGGAGTTAGGGGGGTAAATTTGGCTATAATAATAATAATAAGAAGAATAATATATATATCAGATAACAGTAAGTGGTCTTGCTATGCAAGAACACTTAACTAGAAAAACTACAATTTCTGGGGAAATTGTGAAAAGTGTTCTTGCCTCGACAACTGGAGTGGGCGGAGTAACTGGGTGGAGTGGCTTGAGTAACTGTGAAGTGTCAAACAGCTTAATATTTTAAAAAGTATTAATAGTAAAAAAGTCCCATCATTAGCTGAAAGAGCTGAACATTTTTTTCAAAAGTTATTTTTCAAAAATGAATTTTGTTTTTTTTCAAAAACAATTTTTTAAAATTTTTTTCAAAAATATTTTTTTTTCAAAAATTTTTTTTTTTCAAAAATATTTTTTTTTCAAAAGTAATTTTTTTTCTCAATAATTTTTTTTTTGAAAAATTTATTTTTTTTCAAAAATATTTTTTTTTTCAAAAATAAATTTTTTATTTTTTCAAAAATAATTTTTTTATTTTTTCAAAAATAATTTTTTTTTCCTCAATAATTTTTTTTTCAAAAATGATTTTTTTTTTCAAAAATGATTTTTTTTTTCAAAAATGATTTTTTTTTTTGAAAAATAAATTTTTTTTTCAAAAATATTTTTTTTCATGGGGTGGTCATAATGTTTTGGCTGATCATGGGGTGGTCATAATGTTTTGGCTAATCGTGGGGTTGTCAGCTTTTGTCACCTCCCACTCTAGTTTTGAACATTTCGCCATTCATTCCTATGGGACCAATTTCGTCGCAAAAACGACGATATTTCGTGAACCATTCGGCGAAACGTCCCACAAAGTAATAGCACACCAATTAAATGACATTGATTCCGGATTCACACTGGTATTTTTCAGCTTTTCACAAAGTTCCACAAGGTTAAAATAGCACACCAATTAAATGACATTGAACATTTCGCCATTCATTCCTATGGGACCAATATTGCCGCAAAAATGACGATATTTCGTGAACCATTCGGCAAAAAAAGTTCCACAAAGTAATAGCACACCAATTAAATGACATTGAACATTTCGCCATTCAATCCTATGGGACCAGTTTCCCCGCAAAAACGACGATATTTCGTGAACCACAAAGTAATAGCACACCAATCGGGAACAATCCGCACGTTTCGGTATATTACTTGTCTCTGTAGTGTAAAAACTGTGGGAGGAGTCTACAAGCATTATCAAGTTTAGCAGATGAAGATATGACCACATGCATTTGGGGGGTCTCAGAATCTTGTGTTTACAACCACTGTTTCCTAGCAATGCTCATGTCCTGTTTATGCTTCACAAATACTGCTCAATACACAATACACAGGACCATGATAGATGTAGTAACTGTGCAGTAATTCAAATAATATTTTAAAAACTATAAATCCTACAGCGAAGATCTTTATATTGTGAGAATCACAAGACCCAGACCTAGATTTTGATACATAGTATGTCTCTGAAATATTAAAATTGAAGGCACGGTCGCAGTTTAGAAATTGCCCTTCAAATTTGAAGGGACTAGAGTGTAGTTTCAATGAATGTCAATGGACGGTGTGAGTTGCAAACAAATGGTCATATTGTGAAAACCATCAGGACTATGGCTTAGCCGTGGACATGTTTAGTGGCAGCAGGGATAGCTGAACGTTTTGATATAAGATTTGTGTAGGTGGGCTTGAAAATGAGGGAGTGGCGGCAGTTTAGAAATCATGTTCTGATTTTTCAGCTTTTGTTACCTCCCACTCTAGTTTCCCCATTCATTCCTATGGGACCAATTTCGCCGCAAAAACAATGATATTTTGTGAACCATTCAGCGAAACGTTCCACAAAATAATAGCACACCATTCGGGAACAATCCGCACGTTTCGGTATATTACTTGTCTATGTAGTGTAAAAACTGTGGGAGGAGTTAGGGTGGTAAATTTGGCTATAATAATAATAAGAAGAAGAATATATATGTGAGATAACAGTAAGTGGTTTTGCTATGCAAGAACACTTAATAATATATATGTGAGATAACAGTAAGTGGTCTTGCTATGCAAGAACACTTAATAATAATATATATGTGAGATAACAGTAAGTGGTCTTGCTATGCAAGAACACTTAACTAGAAAAGCTACAATTTCTGGGGAAATTGTGTGAAGTGTTCTTGCCTCCACCAATAGTCTACAAGCATTATCAATTCTAGCAGATGAAGGTATGACCACATGCATTTGGGGGTCTCAGCATCTTGTGTTTACAACCACTGTTTCCTAGCAATGCTCATGTCCTGTTTATGCTTCACAAATACTGCTCAATACACAATACACAGGATAATAATAGATGTAATAACTGTGCAGTAATTCAAATGGCCATATTTTAAAAACTATACATCCTACAGCGGAGATCTTTATATTGTGAGAATCATGAGACCCAGACCTAGATTTTGATACATAGTATTTCTCTGAAATATTAAAATTGAAGGCACAGTCGCAGTTTAGATATTGCCCTTCAAATTTGAAGGGGCTAGAGTGGAGTTTCAATGAATGTCAATGGACGGCGTGAGTTGCAAACAAATGGTCATATTATGAAAACTATCAGGACTATGGCTTAGCTGTGGACATGTTTAGTGGCAGCAGGGATAGCTGAACGTTTTGATATAAGATTTGTGTGGGTGGGCTTGAAAATGAGGGAGTGGTGGCAGTTTAGAAATCATGTTCTGATTTTTCAGCTTTTGTCACCTCCCACTCTAGTCTTGAACATTCCCCCATTCATTCCTATGGGACCAATTTCGCCGCAAAAATGACGATATTTCGTGAACCATTCGGCGAAATGTTAAACAAAGTAGTAGCACACCATTCGGGAACAGTATATTACTTGTCTATGTAGTGTAAAAACTGTGGGAGGAGTTAGGGTGGTAAATTTGGCTATAATAATAAGAATAATATATTTGAGATAACAGTAGGTTGTCTTGCTATGCAAGAACACTTAATAAGAGTAAGAATAATAATAAGAATAATATATATGTGAGATAACAGTAAATGGTCTTGCTGTGCAAGAACACTTAACTAGAAAAGCTACAATTTCTGGGGAAATTGTGTGAAGTGTTTTTGCCTCTACAACTGGAGTGGGCGGAGTAACTGGGTGGAGTGGCTTGAGTAACTTTTGTGTGGTTGGAGTGCCTGGAGTAACTGTGAAAAGTGTTAAAAAGCTTAATATTTTAAAAAGTATAAATAGTAGTAAAAAAGTTGAAAAAGTCCCATTAGCGGAAAGGGCTGAACATTTTTTTCAAAAATGATTTTTTTTTTCAAAAATGATTTTTTTTTCAAAATTATTTTTTTCAAAAATTATTTTTTTTATTAAAAAATGATTTTTTTTGAATGAATTTTTTTTCAAAAATTATTTTTTTTCTAATTTTTTAAAAAAAATTTTTCAAAAATGATTTTTGTTTTTCAAAAATGATTTATTTATTTTTTTATTTTTTCAAAAATATTTTTTTTTCCAAAAATAATTTTTTCTTTTACAAATGGTTTTTTTTTTTTCAAAAATGATTTTTTTTTCTAAAATATATTATTTTTTTCAAAATATTTTTTTTTTCAAAAATGATTCTTTTTTTAAAAAGGATTTAGTTTTTTTTTTTCAAAAATGATTTTGTTTTTGTTTTTTTAAATGATTTTGTTTTTTTTTTTCAAAAATATTTTTTTTTTCCTTTTTTTTTCAAAAATAATTTTTTTTTCGTTATTTTTTTTTCAAAATTTTTTTTTTCACAGGGTGGTCATAATGTTATGGCTGATCATGGGATTATCAGCTTTTGTCACCTCCCACTCTTTGAACATTTCGCCATTGATTCCTATGGGACCAATTTCACCACAAAAACAACGGTATTTCATGAACCATTCGGCAAAACATTCCACAAAGTAATAGCACACCAGTTAAATGACATTGAGGCCGGTTTCACACTGGTATTTTTCAGCTTTTCACAAAGTTCCACAAGGTAATAGCACACCAATTAAATGACATTGAACATTTCGCCATTCATTCCTATGGGACCAATTTTGCCGCAAAAACAATGATATTTTGTGAACCATTTGGTGAAACGTTCCACAAAGTAAAAGCACACCAGTCGGGAACAATCCGCACATTTCGGTATAATACTGTCTATGTAGTGTAAAAGCTGTGGGAGGAGTTAGGGTGGTAAATTTGGCTCTAATAATAATAATAAGAATAATATATATGTGAGATAACAGTAAGTGGTCTTGCTATGCAAGAACACTTAATAATAATAATAAAAATAATAATAAAAATATATATGTGAGGTAGCAGTAAGTGGTCTTGCTATGCAAGAACACTTAACTAGAAAAGCTACAATTTCTGGGGAAATTGTGTGAAGTGTTCTTGCCACTACAACTGGAGTGGCTGGAGTAACTGTGAAAAGTGTTAAAAAGCGTAATATTTTAAACAGTATAAATAGTAGTAAAAAAGTTGAAGAAGTTGCATCGTTAGTTGAAAGAGCTGAACATTTTTTTCAAAAAGGATTTATTTTTTTCAAAAATGATTTTTTTTAAATGATTTTTTTTCAAAAATATATTTTTTTTCAAAAATGTTTTTTTTTCAAAAATGATTTTTTTTTATATTTTTTTCATTTCAAAAATGATTTATGTTTTCAAAAATTATTATTTTTTTTAATGATTTTTTTTTCAAAAATATATTTTTTTCAAAAATGATTTTTTTTTTCAAAAATGATTATTTTTTAAATTTTTTTCTCATTTCAAAAATGATTTTTTTTTTCAAAAAATATATATTTTTTTAAATTTTTTTTTAAATGATTTTTTTTTCAAAATTTTTTTTTTTCAAAAATGATTTAAAAAAAAAATTATTACTTTTTTTTCATGGGGTGGTCATAATGTTTTGGCTGATCCTGGGGTGGTCATAATATTTTGGCTGATCATGTTGTGTTCATAATGTTTTGGCTGATAATGGGGTGGTCATAAATTATTTGGCTGAGCATGGGGTGGTCATAAAGTTTTGACTGATCATGGGGGGTCTTAATGTTTTAGCTGATCATGGGGCTGTCAGCTTTTGTCACCTCCCACTCTAGTTTTGAACATTTCGCCATTCATTCCTATGGGACCAATGGGACCAATATTTTGTGAACCATTCGGCAAAACGTTCCACAAAGTAATAGCACACCAATCGGGAATAATCCACATGTTTTGGTATATTACTGTCTATGTAGCAGGTATTACCTTCTGCAGACAGGCATCACCTGACTTTATTAGCAGCTGTAGTATAAATACCCGGCAAGTGCACACACGCCTTGCCCTGGTATTGTCCTTGAGCCCTGACCTGCATCCTGTTACCTGTTATCCTGATCCTGAACCTGCATCCCTGGAACCTTGTCCTGCAACCTGATCCCTTTCTCCTTTTCCCCATCTGCTGACCTCCCGTTTATGACCCTTGCCTGACTTGACTACGATTCCAGTATCCCTTTTGTTATATTTACTGGTTGGTTTGTTGTCACTGTTTTAGTTATTTGGTTTTCTCTCTCTGTTTCTTATTGGTGGTGTACTCACATTCATATGCATTTATCTTAATAAAATCACTTACTTTCACCTACTTATGTTTGGTTTACTCTGTCGTAGTCACACAACTCTGGTCACATCCGGTTTATGACAGAATACCAGGGCCATCCCTGACTAGAATGATTTTTTTTAATTATTTTTTTTTTGAAAAATTATTTCTTTTTAATTATCTTTTTAAAATATTTTTTTTCATTTCAAAAATGATTTTTTTTTTCAAAAATTATTTTTTTTAAAAAATGATTTATTTATTTTAAAATTTTTTAATATGATTTTCTGTTTTCAAAAATGATTTTTTTTCAAAAATTATTTTTTTTAAAAAAAATTTTTTTTTTTCAAAAATGATTTTTTTTAAATGATTATTTTTTTTCAAAAATGATTTTTTTTTAAATATTTTTTTTTCAAAAATAAATTTTTTTTTTAAAAATGATTTTTTTTTCTAAAATAATTTTTTTCAAAAACGAATTTTTTTTAAAAAAATTATTTCTTTTTCTAAAATGATTTTTTTTTCAAAAATATTTTTTTTTCCAAAATGAAATTTTTTTTCAAAAATGAATTTTTTTTGAAAAAAAAAAATTCATTTTTGAAAAAAAAATTTCATTTTGGAAAAAAAATATTTTTGAAAAAAAAATCAAAAAATTATTTTTTTTCAAAATTTTTTTTTTCATTGTGTGGTCACAATGTTGTGGCTGATCATGGGATTGTCAGCTTTTGTCACCTCCCACTCTTTGAACATTTCACCATTCATTCCTAAGGGACCAATCTTACCACAAAAACAATGATATTTCGTGAAACATTCAGCAAAACGTTCCACAAAGTAATAACACACCAATCGGGAACAATCCGCACGTTTCGGTATAATACTGTCTATGTACTGTAAAAGCTGTGGGAGGAGTTAGTGTGGTAAATTTGGCTATAATAATAATATATATGTGAGATAACAGTAAGTGGTCTTGCTATGCAAGAACACTTAACTAGAAAAGTTACAATTTCTGGGGAAATTGTGTGAAGTGTTCTTGCCTCTACAACTGGAGTGGGCGGAGTAACTGGGTGGAGTGGCTTGAGTACTGTAACTGTTGTGTGGTTGGAGTGGCTGGAGTAACTGTGAAAAGTGTTAAAAAGATTAATATTTTAAAAAGTATAAATAGTAGTAAAAAAGTTGAAGAAGTTCCATCATTAGCTGAAAGAGCTGAACATTTTTTTCAGAAAGGATTTATTTTTTCAAAAATGAATTTTTTTTAAATGATTTTTTTTTTCAAAAATTATTATTTTTTTTTTAAAATTCAAAAATGATTCTTATTTTTTTTCAAAAAATATATATTTTTTAAAAATATTTTTTTTCAAAAATGATTTTTTTTAAATATTTTTTTCATTTCGGAAAATATGGTTGTGGCTAGAAGGTACAGTTAGATGCGGCACCTCATCCCAAAAAGGTTATACGTTAGCTAGGGGATATAGGAACAAGGGATTATTACGGTGCTTGGGTCAGATATGCAGAAAAGAAAAGAAAGGTTTAAAATAGCAAAGTAGCAAACTTTATTTATTAGTAACAATACAAATATACAATAAACATTCAGATTGTTTAGACTTAAAATCAACTAATATAGTGCGTGCGACCCAGAGGTATAATCAAGTGGGCCGGATGGTGATGGCCATTGAAGTGTGGGCTCAATTTCCTACATGTTTCGCCAAGACATTGACTTCCTCAGGGAACAAGAGCTCAAATTGGGTATATAGAAGTCTATATATAGGAGTACAGAAAACAATATGTAAACAGAAATATTTAGCAGTACAAACCTGTAAGACCGTTAGCAAGGTTGACAATCGATTAGTGGGTAACCTGTGTAGAGAGATACGTTTAAAGGTGGGCCAAACGGTCAACATAGAAATGAAAAGAGGAAATGGCACTGGAAGTAGACTTACTTAATGGGGTACACTGCATCCGTTTTTGGCAATTCTCACCATTGACCCTTTATGTGCTACCTGCCTTATTATAGGTCTTATCAGGTAAATTATCTCCTGGCTTTTTCAACCAGTCTCATTAAGTCTTTGCCTCTGTACTACAGTCCTTACAGTCCTTGAGCCCTGACCTGCATCCTGTTTCCTGTTACCTGTTGTCCTGATCCTGAACCTGCATCCCTGGAACCTTGTCCTGCAACCTGATCCATTTCTCCTTTTCCCCCATCTGCTGACCTCCTGTTTATGACCCTTGCCTGGCTTGACTACGATTCCAGTATCCCCTTTTGTTATATTTACTGGTTGGTTTGTTGTCACTGTTTTAGTTATTTGGTTTTCTCACTCTGTTTCTTATTGGTGGTGTACTCACATTCGTATGCATTTATCTTAATAAAATCACTTTCACCTACTTATGTTTGGTTTACTCTGTCATAGTCACACAGCTCTGGTCACATCCGGTTTATGAACGAATACCAGAGCCATTTTTTTTTCAAAAATTATTTCTTTTTAATTATTTTTTTTAAATATTTTTTTTCATTTCAAAAATTATTTTTTTTTCAAAAATTATTATTTTTTTAAAAAAATGATTTATTTATTTTTCAATTTTTTTTTAATGATTTTCTGTTTTCAAAAATGATTTTTTTTTGTTTTCAACAATGCAATGTTGGGTTGAAAGAGCGAGCAGCAAGGACCTCTCCAATTAGATCCTATCTCTTTCAAAAATATATTAGGACTATTGCGGTACCAAAGGGATATAGACAGAAGTATTAAAAAGTTATTTTGTTTATTCAAAAATAGGATAAAAAGTCCCACAAGGGATACAGTGTGAACAATAATATAATAACACAATCATAAATTAATTGTTACAGCAATGTTTACAGTCAGGTTATATAAATAATGCCTACACAGACACATAAAGGCAGGTTATGTGGTACTTGCAGATGTGACCTCTAAAGTTTCGCGGTCAAAGGCCGCTTCTTCAGGAGGCGTCTTTTAGTACATATTCTACAAAGTAGCAAAAATAAAAATATCAACATTGCACTACATGGAAAGAGGAAGCACATATACATGGAAAATACAAGATTAATATTGGAGAAGGTAATTGTTATTAAATGTTGCACTCACCAACCTACACCCACAAAGGGTTTAGAGCGACACTGTGAGATGCCTACAAAGTGCATTCCCCCGGGGGCGGGCCAGGGGGGCACTTAAGATGGTACTATTGTGAAAAAAATAGAAAATGAAACATAAATAGTAATCAGTGTGGGGGGAACACGGGGAGGAAGAAGGATAAGGGCTGAGGGAAAGGGGGGGAAGGGGAGGGAAAGAGGGGAAAAAAGGGGGAGGGGGAGGGAGGGGAAGGCGGGAAAGGGAAAAAAGGGCAGAAAAGGAAGGGAAAGAGGAAAAGAAGGCGGGGTGGAGGGGGGAAGAAAGGGGGGGAGGGGAAAAGAGGGGGGAAGAAAAAGACCAAGGGAAGAGAGGGAAGAGAAGGAGGAATGGACCTGGGGAAGGGCAAAAGGAAGGAAAGAGACCCATCACCTGACCAGAATAGTATAAGTAGAAATGCTTGGAAGAGCGGGGGTTTGTATCAAAAGGATATACCCACCGTTACTGTAAAGTTAAAACTTATATAGAACTTGATGGCTATCCACACCCAGGATATATGAATAGTGGAGCAACAATAACCATAGGGACCAGACATCGATGCCACAGGAGGTCCCTAGGGATAGATAGATAGATTTAGGTTGTATCAGCACTTCTACCATAAAAAGAAATGCTAACAGGCAGGGGAGAAAGGGGATATAGTGCCTGATAATGTCATAAAATCCCCCCCAAAGGCAAAAACAAGTGATAGCTACTTCCAAATTTCAGACGGCGCAGATAGACCGCTGGGTGTGTGCCTTTCTTTGGCAGTCAGATGAATCTGCTGCCTTAAATGCCCCCAACCCGGAAGTTAAACGGCGCTGAAGACAACAGCTGCCGTCTCTTCCGGGTCCTATCCCCCTCTGTTGCGCAAGCGTGAGGAACCTTCCGTGCAAGCGCACAGCTCCATAGTGATTGACGCAACAGCGTCAGTCTAGGAGAAGCAGCAGCTGGGCTCCGTTGAGCCCCGCCCACTGCTGGAGGATAGCAAACCCACCGTATGGGGGAGAATTAACTGCTCACGTCACTCTGGAGAGGGAGCGAGTGCAAGGCTATATATTCAAATAAATCAACAGAGTTAGCAATGAATAAATCAAGGACGGGGATGCCAAATCACTGGCAACGGGAAACAACTTTGCCCATGGCCAGGGATGTGCACCACTCTGCCCCATACAAAACATCAAAACACAATATACATGACAATGGTTACAAAGCATGTGTTTTAACAAAATTGCTTATGGTAAGTCAAATTAACAATATAAGTATTTGCAAACACATTGTATAGACAACTGTGTGCGGAGAGTCCAATTGCCGACAGTCATGAGAGAAGACCTGATTATGCAAAAAAGAAGAAGGAAAGGCTGGGACATAATTAACATATGTACATATCACAGAGGGTCAAGTTAATGTGGTAAAGAAATAAAATACTATGCATGCAATAAGATTTTCTTACATGCACAATAGCTTAGAGAGCTACAGCAGGGACTGATGGATAAATCATTCAAGAAAGTACTTGTAAGAATGTGCCTCATTAATACCAGGTGGGGTAAGAGCGTTGAGTCGCTCAATCCAGAGCGACTCGCGCTTCAAAATTTGGCGATCCCAGTTGCCCCCTCTGGGGTCCTCAGGGACGACGGTGAACCTGATATAGTCAAAGTTGAAACGATGGTGAATGCCTATGTGGCGACCCACCGTAGTCAACTTACCATTAGTAGAGACATATAAATGGTCGCCTAGTCTCTGCCGTAGCTCTCTGATCGTCTTTCCCACATAAAAGGCGCTGCAGGCGCAGGTCATCAGATAAATTACGCCACGTGTACCACAATCGGCTGAGTGTTTTGGAAAAAACATCTCGCTGTTTGGAAGTACAAATTGTTGTCCCTCTTGAATCCAGGGGCAGTGTGGGCAATTGCCACACTTAAAAGTTCCCCTGGGTTCTTTTGGGCCAGATAGGGGGACTCTGTAATGACTATGGGTGAGCCTGTCCCTCAGAGAGGTGGCCCTTCTAAAGACTAGGGATGAGCTTCGAGTTCGAGTCGAACTCATGTTTGACTCGAACATTGGCTGTTCGCAAGTTCGCCGAACAGCGAACAATTTGTGGTGTTCGCGGCAAATTCGAATGCCGCGGAACACCCTTTAAAAGTCTATGAGAGAAATCAAAAGTGCTAATTTTAAAGGCTTATATGCAAGTTATTGTCATAAAAAGTGTTTGGGGACCCGGGTCCTGCCCCAGGAGACATGGATCAATGCAAAAAAAGTTTTAAAAACGGACGTTTTTTCAGGAGCAGTGATTTTAATAATGCTTAAAGTCAAACAATAAAAGTGTAATATCCCTTTAAATTTCGTAGCTGGGGGTGTCTATAGTATGCCTGTAAAGGGGCGCATGTTTCCCGTGTTTAGAACAGTCTGACAGCAAAATGACATTTCGAAGGAAAAAACCCATTTAAAACTACTCGCGGCTATTGCATTGCCGACAATACACATACAAGTTCATTGATAAAAATGGCATGGGAATTCCCCAAAGGGGAACCCCGAACCAAAATTTAAAAAAAAAATGACGTGGGAGTCCCCCTAAATTCCATACCAGGCCCTTCAGGTCTGGTATGGATATTAAGGGGAACCCCGGCCAAAATTTAAAAAAAAATGACGTGGGGTTCCCCCTAAATTCCATACCAGACCCTTCAGGTCTGGTATGGATTTTAAGGGGAACCTCGCGCCAAAAAAAAAAAAAAAAAACGGTGTGGAGTCCCCCCAAAAATCTATACCAGACCCTTATCCGAGCACGCAACCTGGCAGGCCACAGGAAAAGAGGGGGGGCGAGAGTGCGGCCCCCCTCCTGAACCGTACCAGGCCACATGCCCTCAACATTGGGAGGGTGCTTTGGGGTAGCCCCCCAAAACACCTTGTCCCCATGTTGATGAGGACAAGGGCCTCATCCCCACAACCCTGGCCGGTGGTTGTGGGGGTCTGCGGGCGGGGAGCTTATCGGAATCTGGAAGCCCCCTTTAACAAGGGGACCCCCAGATCCCAGCCCCCCCTGTGTGAAATGGTAAGGGGGTACTTACCCCTACCATTTCACTAAAAAACTGTCAAAAATGTTAAAAATGACAAGACAGTTTTTGACAATTCCTTTATTTAAATGCTTCTTCTTTCTTCTATCTTCCTTCATCTTCTTCTTCTGGTTCTTCTGGCTCTTCTGGTTCTTCCTCCGGCGTTCTCGTCCAGCATCTCCTCCGCAGCGTCTTTTATCTTCTTCTCCTCTGGCCGCTCCGCACCCATGGCATGGGGGGAGGCTCCCGCTCTTCTCTTCATCTTCTTCTCTTCTTCTTTTCTTCTCTTCTTCTCTTCTTCATTTTCTTCTCCGGGCCGCTCCGCACCCATGCTGGCATGGAGGGAGGCTCCCGCTGTGTGATGCTTCTCCTCATCTGACGGTTCTTAAATAGTGGGGGGCGGGGACACGGTGACGCAAGGTGACTTGACGGGACTTCCCTGTGACGTCACAGGGAATGCCACAGGGAAGTCCCGTCATGTCCCGTGCATCAAAGGGGGGCGGGGTCACCGGGTGGCCCTGCCCCTATTATTTAAGAACCATCAGATGAGGAGATGCCGTCACACAGAGGGAGCCTCCCTCCATGCCAGCATGGATGCGGAGCGGCCCGGAGAAGAAAATGAAGAAGAGAAGAAGAGAAGAAGAGAAGAAGGAAGAAGAGAAGAAGATGAAGAAGAAGATGAAGAGAAGTGCGGGAGCCTCCCCCCATTCCATGGGTGCGGAGCGACCCGAGGAGAAGAAGATAGAAGACGCCATGGAGGAGATGCTGGACGAGAACACCAGAGGAAGAACCAGAAGAAGAATATGAAGGAAGATAGAAGAAAGAAGAAGCATTTAGATAAAGGAATTGTCAAAAACTGTCTCTTGTCATTTTTAACATTTTTGACAGTTTTTTAGTGAAATGGTAGGGGTAAGTACCCCCTTACCATTTCACACGGGGGGGCCGGGATCTGGGGGTCCCCTTGTTAAAGGGGGCTTCCAGATTCCGATAAGCCCCCCACCCGCAGACCCCCACAACCACTGGCCAGGGTTGTGGGGATGAGGCCCTTGTCCTCATCAACATGGGGACAAGGTGTTTTGGGGGGCTACCCCAAAGCACCCTCCCAATGTTGAGGGCATGTGGCCTGGTATGGTTCAGGAGGGGGGGCCGCACTCTCGTCCCCCCTCTTTTCCTGCGGCCTGCCAGGTTGCGTGCTCGGATAAGGGTCTGGTAAGGATTTTTGGGGGGACCCACGCCGTTTTTTTTTTTTTTTGGCACGGGATTCCCCTTAAAATCAATACCAGACCTGAAGGGTCTGGTATAGAATTTAGGGGGACTCCCACGTCATTTTTTTTTTAAATTTTGGTTCGGGGTTCCCCTGTGGGGAATTACCATGCCGTTTTTATCAATGAACTTCTATGTGTATTGTCGGCAATGCAATAGCCGCGATGTAGTTTTAAATGGGTTTTTTCCTTTGAAATGTCATTTTGCTGTCAGACTGTTCTAAACGCGGGAAACATGCGCCCCTTTACAGGCATACTATAGACACCCCCCAGCTACGAAATTTAAAGGGATATTACACTTTTATTGTTTGACTTTAAGCATTATTAAAATCACTGCTCCTGAAAAAACGTCCGTTTTTAAAACTTTTTTTTGCATTGATCCATGTCACCTGGGCCAGGACCCAGGTCCTCAAACACTTTTTATGGCAATAACTTGCATATAAGCCTTTAAAATTAGCACTTTTGATTATTCATGTTCGTGTCCTATAGACTTTAACGGTGTTCGCGTGTTCGAACAAACTTTTTTCCTGTTCGCATGTTCTGGTGCAAACCGAACAGGGGGGTGTTCGGCTCATCCCTACTAAAGACCAAATCAGGAGTTGGTTTAATATATTTTCTAAGTGTATGATGATCTGTCAAGATATGCCAATGGCTTGATAGTATATTGCGTAGCTGATGGTGATGGGTGGAGAATTTGGTGATGATATTAGTCATATAGGGTTTTTTGGGGCGTGGAGGGCCAAACAGTAGTGTTTGTTGATCTACGGCTGAGGTCTTGTTAAATGCTTTCCTCAGAGTGGTACGATTGTAGCCTCTAGCCAAAAGTCGTGTACATAGCGCATTTGCTTGTCTGTGAAAGTCCCCGTCCTCTGTGCAGTTCCTTCTTAGTCTCAAATATTGAGCATAAGGGATTCTGCGAATCAGAGGGCGGGGATGTAAGCTGGAAGCATGCAACAGCGTGTTGCCCGCAGTAGGTTTGTGGTATAAATCTGTAGTTAATTGTCCAGCAGAGTTTTTGATGATCTGTACATCTAAAAAGGAGATGCTCTGAGTGTTGTATGTAAAAGTGAAATGGAGATTGAAGTGGTTGATATTTAACCTTTCAATTAATGCTTGTAAATGCTGCTCTGTACCTGTCCAAATGAGCAGTAGGTCATCAATAAATCTGAACCAGCCCAACTCATGGTTCAGAAAAGGCTCCATAAGGTCATCACCAAAGACCGCCCGTTCCCAACCACCCAAAAATAAATTGACATATTAAGGGGCACAAGACGTGCCCATTGCAACGCCTTGAGTTTGAAGATACAGTTGATCCATAAACAAAAAATAATTTTTGCTCAGAATAAATTCTAAAAGTTTTAGAATAAAGGTATTGGTGGGCCAAGTATGATGATCCTGTTCCATGAGGAAGGAGCCAGCCATCCGGATGCCCTGCTCATGGGGGATGCTTGAGTACAAAGCCTCAACATCAACAGCCACGAGGAGGGCGTCCGGAGGGACCTGGACTCCCTCAATATGTTTTAAGAGGTCGGTAGTGTCCCTAATATAGGATGGTAATCTCATTACATGAGGTAATAAAAAGGTGTCGACCAGTTTACTCGCATTCTCTATTAATGAACCTTTGCCTGAGACGATAGGTTGACCAGGGGGTACAGAGAGGTTCTTGTGAGTTTTAGGTAATGCATAAAATGTCGGGGTTCACAGGAATTGTACATTGATGAATTTATAGGTATCTTCATCGATGAGGCCCTCTAAAAAGGCTCCCCCGATGAGTCCCCTGAATTCATCAATGGTTTGTTGGATAAATACCAGTTGGGGTTAGAGAGAATCTTGAGACACATGGTTTGGTATTGATGATGGGTCATCAGCACCAAGTTACCACCCTTGCAGATTGCTTTATGATGAGGTCGGTGTTTTTTTGGAGTTTGGTAACTGCCTGAAACTGTTGCTGAGTTAGATTAGGGGGTAATGTTTGCCATTGCTCTTTTTTAAGGGACAGAATACACTCGTGTAGAAAGGCCCATATAGGCTCATAGATGGGCAAGTCATTAGGTCAGGAAAGGCTCTAGATTTCATTTTTAAACTGGACTTGGGGTTAGGGTGTCAGAGGTTAGAGGTAATGTCTATTTGACTACAGGGGAGGGAGTCAGGAGTGCCGACAGGGGCACTAGACTCTACCTCTCCTTCGTCAAGAAGTAACATAAGATCCCGAAGTGCTCTGGACTCAGCTATAGTGAAATTTTTAGTTTTTTCCGCCAACTCTTTTTCCAGGTTGGCACGTCTTCGGTCTTGGTCGAACATGTAATTGAAGGTTCATTTTCTAGCAAATAAATAGAGATCTTTAATTGTCTCATAAATATCAATTGACTCGGAGGGGCAAAAGCCCAACCCCAACTGGAGGACCTGTTCCTCCTCTGGAGTCAATTGATAAGATGTTAAGTTAATTATGTTGAGAGAATAGGGATTTACTCCATCGTGGGGTGTAACTAGTTGTGAGACGTGCTTGGGACCGGGGCCTTTTGCACAAACGTGTCCAGATTCCCTTGTCTGGTGGGTTCTGGAGTTGCCTGTACTAAAAAGCCGGGTTGTGATAGAAGTGTCTGTATGTTAGGTTGTAGAAGTTTTGGGATAATGTTGTGTAAGGTGGGGTGGAGAGAACCCTCATGAGGGGGCTGTCCACCCACCTTGGTGTTTGTGGTGTTTTAAGTGCTTTACCGTGTTGTTTGCTTTTTTGGGTTGTTTGGTGGTGGAATTGTCACCTGTGAGGGATCTTTTCCGAGGGACACTTGGTGCTCGTGACAAGGTGGAACATGTGGTGACCTGTGAAGATAGAGAAGATATAGATGAGTCCAATTCCGTACAGTCTGTTGCTGTCAGAATTGGAGATTTCCGATTAAAGTTCTTTTTTTTTCTGGAAAATGATTTTCCAGACCACTTGTACGCATAGCCCTCCGAAAATGCCAATTTATCCTGGAAAAATTTCCTTTGTTTTTTGGTAATGATGTCTTTATTAAGATTTTCAACTTTGTCTCGTATCTCCTTCCACTTGCTTGTGAAAGAGGCCGAGTCTTTAATATTGGGAAATTGGTTTAGTAGTCTGTCAATTTCACCATCCAAGATCGTCATGTCTGAACGATACTGGGTGGTGAGTTTTTCCATAAGTTCTATGCTACAATTGGTTAGGGTATTTTCCCAGGACTTCCTAAAGTCCGGGGAGGGGTCCTTAATAGTGGGAAATATTTGAATCCGAAGCCCTAAAGGGCAAACTTTTTCTGTGATGTACGATTCAAAATATTGAATGTGCCAGTACAGATGAGATTTTTTCTTTAAGAGATTGAACATCCTATCTAGAAACGTTTTGGTTTCATCCTCAGACTGTTGATTTGCTAAACAACCCGCTTGTATAGTGGACATAAAGTCCCCCCACGCTGTGCCCAGAACATCCATAGCTCAAAATTTGCAAAAAAACAGGAACAAAGCCCTAACTAGGGGCAAGAAGGACTCAGAAAATTTAAAAAAAATGGCTACCATAAGACGAGAGGCAAGAAAGTTTTATGTAAGTAAAGAACGGGTTAGAAAAGTGGCCTATAGGGAAACAAAGGGGAAAAAAGGGGGGATTGGATCCAGGGATCAGAGTGTATTATCCACCCAGCATATAGTGTTCAAAAGTTTGCCACAGGGTTAGAAAAGTGAGGTATTATATCATTAACCGATACCATCATCCTTTAAATGAATAAGGCAATGTTGGGTTGAAAGAGCGAGCAGCAAGGACCTCTCCAATTAGATCCTATCTCTTTCAAAAATATATTAGGACTATTGCGGTACCAAAGGGATATAGACAGAAGTATTAAAAAGTTATTTAGTTTATTCAAAAATAGGATAAAAGTCCCACAAAGGATACAGTGTGAACAATAACATAATAACACAATCATAAATTAATTGTTACAGCAATGTTGACAGTCAGGTTATATAAATAATGCCTACACAGACACATAAAGGCAGGTTATGAGGTACTTGCAGACGTGACCTCTACGGTTTCGCAGTCAAAGGCCGCTTCTTCAGGAAGCGTCTTTTAGTACATATTCTACAAAGTAGCAAAAATAAAAGTATCAACATTGCAATACTGGAAAATACAAGATTAATATTGGAGAAGGTAATCGTTATTAAATGTTGCACTCACCAACCTACACCCACAAAGGGTTTAGAGCGACACTGTGAGACACCCACAAAGGGCGTTCCCACGGGGGAGGGCCAGGGGGGCACTTAAGATGGTACTATTGTGAAAAAAATAGAAAATGAAATATAAATAGTACTCAACTGGGGTTCTATTGGGTAAGAGAACCACCCGAGTGTGTCAGGTCACGGTGGAAAGTGGTGGATGAAGGGAAAGAAGGAGGGAGGGGAAAGGGGAGGAAAAAGGAAAAGAAGGAAAAAGTGGGGGGGGGAAACACGGGGAGGAAGAAGGATAAGAGCTGAGGGAAGGGGTTAACCACTAGGGGGACACGAGGGATTAAATGTGTTTCCTAAGGGAGTTATTCTAACTCTAAGGGGTGGAGACTCACAAGGGGAGGAGACCGATCAGTGTTCCTCTGTACTGGGAACACAGATTGGTCTCCTCTCACCTGACAGGATTTGGATCTGTGTGTTCACACACACAGATCCACGGTCCTGCTCAGTTAACAGCAATCGCGGGTGCCCAGCGGACATCGCAGCCACCGGGCACACGCACTGGGTCCCGAGCAATGCGGTGTGCGCCCCCTAGATGGCCGGGAAGCCCAGGACATCATATGATGGCCACCCAAGATGGGAGATCCCATCTGTGGCCGTCATTTGACTATGGGCCGGTATTAAAGTGGTTAAAAAATTAATTTTTTTAATTTTTCAAAAATGAATTTTTTTTTCAAAAATGATTTTTTTTTTCAAAAATGAATTGTTTTATTTTCAAAACTGAATTATTTTTTTCACAAAAGATTTTATTTTTCAAAAATATTTTTTTTTTCAAAAATAATTTTTTTTTAATAATTTTTGTTTTTTGTTTTTTCAAAAATGAATTTATTTTTTTTTAAAAATGAATTTTTTTTCAAAAATATTTTTTTTAAAAATGATTTTGTTTTTTTTTCAAAAATGATTTTTTTCATCAAAAATTTTTTTTTTTCAAAAAAATTTTTTTTTCAAATTTTTTTTTCTTTCATGTGGTGGTCATAATGTGATCATGGGATTGTCAGCTTTTCAAAAAAAAAAATTTTTTTTCACAAATATTTTTTTTTTTTTCAAAAATATTTTTTTTTTTCAAAAATTTTTTTTTCTCAATAATAATTTTTTTTTCTAAAATAATTTTTTTTTCTCAATAATAATTTTTTTTTCTAAAATAATTTTTTTTTCTCAATAAAAATTTCTTTTTTTTCAAAAATATTTTTTTTTTTCAAAAATATTTTTTTTATATTTTTTCAAAAATATTTTTTTTTTATTTTTTCAAAAATAATTTTTTTTTTTTCAAAAATATTTTTTTTTTTTTTTTCAAAAATAATTTTTTTTTTTTCAAAAATATTTTTTTTTTTTTTTTTCAAAAATATATATTTTTTTTCAAAAATGATTTTTTTTTTTCAAAAATGTATGTTTTTTTTTCAAAAATGAATTTTTTTTTTCAAAAATATATATATTTTTTTATGGGGCGGTCATAATGTTTTGGCTGATCATGGGGTGGTCATAATGTTTTGGCTGATCATGGGGTTGTCAGGTTTTGTCACCTCCCACTCTAATTTTGAACATTTCGCCATTCATTCCTATGGGACCAATTTCGCCGCAAAAACGACGATATTTCGTGAACCATTCGGTGAAACATTCCACAAAGTAATAGCACACCAATTAAATGACATTGATTCCGGATTCACACTGGTATTTTTCAGCTTTACAAGGTAATAGCACACCAATTAAATGACATTGAACATTTCGCCATTCATTAATATGGGACCAATTATCCGCAAAAACTACGATATTTTGTGAAAAATTTGGCGAAACGTTCCACAAAGTAATAGCACCCCATCGGGAACAATCCACACCTTCGGTATATTACTGTCTATGTAGTTTAAAAGCTGTGGGAGGAGTTAGGGTGGTATGATCATGGGGTTGTCAGCTTTTGTCACCTCCCACTCTAGTTTTGAACATTTCACCATTCATTCCTATGGGACTAATTTTGCCGCAAAACAACGATATTTAGTGAACCATTTGGCGAAACGTTCCACAAAGTAATAGCACACCATTCGGGAACAATCCGCACGTTTTGGTATATTATTTGTCTATGTAGTGTAAAAACTGTGGGAGGAGTTAGGGTGGTAAATTTGGCTATAATAATAATAACTAGAAAAGGTACAATTTCTGGGGAAATTGTGAAAAGTGTTCTTGCCTCTACAACTGGAGTGGGCGGAATAACTGGATGGAGTGGCTTGAGTAACTGTGAAAAGTGTTAAAAAGCTTAATATTTTAAAAAGTATAAATGGTAGTAAAAAAGTTGAAGTCCCATCATTAGCTGAAAGAGCTGAACATTTTTTTCAAAAGTTTTTTTTTTCAAAAATGAATTATTTTTTTTCAAAAATGATTTTTTTTTTTTTATGAATTATTTTTTTTCAAAAATATTTTTTTTTTTCAAAAATATTTTTTTTTTTCAAAAATGAATTATTTTTTTTCAAAAATGATTTTTCTTTTAAAAAATGTATTTTTTTTTCCAAAAATGATTTTTTTTTTCAAAAATGAATTATTTTTTTCAAAAATGATTTTTTTTTCACAAATGATTTTTTTTTCAAAAATGATTTTTTTTTTCAAAAATATTTTTTTTTATGGGGCGGTCATAATGTTTTGGCTGATCATGGGGTTGTCAGCTTTTGTCACCTCCCACTCTAGTTTTGAACATTTCGCCATTCATTCCTATGGGACCAATTTCGTCGCAAAAACGACGATATTTTGTGAACCATTCGGCGAAACGTTCCAGAAAGTAATAGCACACCAATAAAATGACATTGATTCCGGATTCACACTGGTATATTTCAGCTTTTCACAAAGTTCCACAAGGTAATAGCACACCAATTAAATGACATTGAACATTTCACCATTCATTCCTATGGGACCAATATTGCCGCAAAAACAACGATATTTCATGAACCATTCGGCGAAAAAAGTTCCACAAAGTAATAGCACACCAATTAAATGACATTGAACATTTCGCCATTCATTCCTAATGGACCAATTTCGCCGCAAAAACTACGATATTTCGTGAACCATTCGGTGAAACGTTCCACAAAGTAATAGCACACCAATCGGGAACAATCCGCACGTTTCGGTATATTACTTGTCTCTGTAGTGTAAAAACAGTGGGAGGAGTCTACAAGCATTATCAAGTCTAGCAGATGAAGTCACATGCATTTGGGGTGTCTCAGCATCTTGTGTTTACAACCACTGTTTCCTAGCAACGCTCATGCCCTGTTTATGCTTCACAAATACTGCTCCATACACAGTACACAGGACCATGATAGATGTAGTAACTATGCAGTAATTCAAATGGCCGTATTTTAAAAACTATAAATCCTACAGCGAAGATCTTTATATTGTGAGAATCACAAGGCCCAGACCTAGATTTTGCTGTATAGTATGTCTCTGAAATATTAAAATTGGAGGCACGGTCGCAGTTTAGAAATTGCCCTTCAAATTTGAAGAGGCTAGAGTGTAGTTTCAATGAATGTCAATGGACGGCGTGAGTTGTAAACAAATGGTCATATTGTGAAAACTATCAGGACTATGGCTTAGCTGTGGACATGTTTAGTGGCAGCAGGGATAGCTGAATGTTTTGATATAAGATTTGTGTGGGTGGGCTTGAAAATGAGGGAGTGGTGGCAGTTTAGAAATCATGTTCTGATTTTTCAGCTTTTGTCACCTCCCACTCTAGTCTTGAACATTTCACCATTCATTCCTATGGGACCAATGGGACCAATATTTTGTGAACCATTCGGCAAAATGTTCCACAAAGTAATAGCACACCAATCGGGAATAATCCACATGTTTTGGTATATTACTGTCTATGTAGCAGGTATTACCTTCTGCAGACAGGCATCACCTGACTTTATTAGCAGCTGTAGTATAAATATTTTTTTTTTCAAAAATGATTTTTTTTTCTAAAATAATTTTTTTTCAAAAACGAATTTTTTTTCAAAAATGATATTTTTAAAAAAAATTATTACTTTTTTATGGAGTGGTCATAATGTTTTGGCTGATCATGGGGTGGTCATAATATTTTGGCTGATCATGTTGAGGTCATAATGTTTTGGCTGATAATGGGGTGGTCATACATTATTTGGCTACTCATGGGGTGGTCATAATGTTTTGGCTGATCATGGGGGGTCATAATCTTTTGGCTGGTCATAATGTTTTGGCTGATCATGGGGGCTCATAATGTTTTAGCTGATCATGGGGCTGTCAGCTTTTGTCACCTCCCACTCTAGTTTTGAACATTTCACCATTCATTCCTATGGGACCAATGGGACCAATATTTTGTGAACCATTCGGCAAAACGTTCCACAAAGTAATAGCACACCAATCGGGAATAATCCACATGTTTTGGTATATTACTGTCTATGTAGCAGGTATTACCTTCTACAGACAGGCATCACCTGACTTTATTAGCAGCTGTAGTATAAATACCCGGCAAGTGCACACACACCTTGCCCTGGTATTGTCCTTGAGCCCTGACCTGCATCCTGTTACCTGTTATCCTGATCCTGAACCTGCATCCCTGGAACCTTGTCCTGCAACCTGATCCCTTTCTCCTTTTCCCCATCTGCTGACCTCCCGTTTATGACCCTTGCCTGACTTGACTACGATTCCAGTATCCCTTTTGTTATATTTACTGGTTGGTTTGTTGTCACTGTTTTAGTTATTTGGTTTTCTCTCTCTGTTTCTTATTGGTGGTGTACTCACATTCATATGCATTTATCTTAATAAAATCACTTACTTTCACCTACTTATGTTTGGTTTACTCTGTCGTAGTCACACAACTCTGGTCACATCCGGTTTATGACAGAATACCAGGGCCATCCCTGACTAGAATGATTTTTTTTAATTTTTTTTTTTTGAAAAATTATTTCTTTTTAATTATTTTTTTTAAATATTTTTTTTTTCATTTCAAAAATGATTTTTTTTTCAAAAATTATTTTTTTTTCAAAAATTATTTTTTTTTAAAAATGATTTATTTATTTTTCAATTTTTTTTAATGATTTTCTGTTTTCAAAAATGATTTTTTTTTCAAAAATGATTTTTTTTTTTCAAAAATTTTTTTTTTTCCCAAAAATGATTTTTTTAATTAAAAAATGAATTTTTTTTCAAAAATTATTTTTTTTAAATGATTATTTTTTTTAAAAATGATTTTTTTTTTTAATATTTTTTTTTTCAAAAATGAATTTTTTTTTTCAAAAATGATTTTTTTGTCTAAAATAATTTTTTTTCAAAAATGATTTTTTTTTTAAAAAATTATTACTTTTTTATGGAGTGGTCATAATGTTTTGGCTGATCATGGGGTGGTCATAATATTTTGGCTGATCATGTTGAGGTCATAATGTTTTGGCTGATAATGGGGTGGTCATACATTATTTGGCTAATCATGGGGTGGTCATAATGTTTTGGCTGATCATGGGGGTCATAATCTTTTGGCTGGTCATAATGTTTTGGCTGATCATGGGGGGTCATAATGTTTTAGCTGATCATGGGGCTGTCAGCCTTTGTCACCTCCCACTCTAGTTTTGAACATTTCACCATTCATTCCTATGGGACCAATGGGACCAATATTTTGTGAACCATTCGGCAAAACGTTCCACAAAGTAATAGCACACCAATCGGGAATAATCCACATGTTTTGGTATATTACTGTCTATGTAGCAGGTATTACCTTCTGCAGACAGGCATCACCTGACTTTATTAGCAGCTGTAGTATAAATACCCGGCAAGTGCACACACACCTTGCCCTGGTATTGTCCTTGAGCCCTGACCTGCATCCTGTTACCTGTTATCCTGATCCTGAACCTGCATCCCTGGAACCTTGTCCTGCAACCTGATCCCTTTCTCCTTTTCCCCATCTGCTGACCTCCCGTTTATGACCCTTGCCTGACTTGACTACGATTCCAGTATCCCTTTTGTTATATTTACTGGTTGGTTTGTTGTCACTGTTTTAGTTATTTGGTTTTCTCTCTCTGTTTCTTATTGGTGGTGTACTCACATTCATATGCATTTATCTTAATAAAATCACTTACTTTCACCTACTTATGTTTGGTTTACTCTGTCGTAGTCACACAACTCTGGTCACATCCGGTTTATGACAGAATACCAGGGCCATCCCTGACTAGAATGATTTTTTTTAATTATTTTTTTTTTGAAAAATTATTTCTTTTTAATTATTTTTTTTAAATATTTTTTTTTTCATTTCAAAAATGATTTTTTTTCAAAAATTATTTTTTTTAAAAAATGATTTATTTATTTTTCAATTTTTTTAAATGATTTTCTGTTTTCAAAAATTATTTTTTTTTCAAAAATTATTTTTTTTTTTTCAAA
The DNA here is from genome assembly GCF_042186555.1 of Aquarana catesbeiana. Lineage (NCBI taxonomy): Eukaryota > Metazoa > Chordata > Amphibia > Anura > Ranidae > Aquarana > Aquarana catesbeiana. The sequence goes on from NC_133335.1 coordinate 170,607,155, forward strand.
AAAATTTTTTTTTCCCAAAAATGATTTTTTTTAATTAAAAAATAAATTTTTTTTCAAAAATTATTTTTTTTAAATGATTATTTTTTTTCAAAAATTATTTTTTTTTTAAATATTTTTTTTTTCAAAAATGAATTTTTTTTTCAAAAATGATTTTTTTTTCTAAAATAATTTTTTTTCAAAAACGAATTTTTTTTCAAAAATGATTTCTTTTTATAAAATGATTTTTTTTTCAAAAATATTTTTTTTTCCAAAATTAAATTTTTTTTCCAAAAATGAATTTGTTTTTGAAAAAAAAAATCATTTTTGAAAAAAAAAATTCATTTTGGAAAAAAAATATTTTTGAAAAAAAAATCAAAAAAATTTTTTTTTTCAAAATTTTTTTTTTCATTGGGTGGTCACAATGTTGTGGCTGATCATGGGATTGTCAGCTTTTGTCACCTCCCACTCTTTGAACATTTCACCATTCATTCCTAAGGGACCAATCTTACCACAAAAACAATGATATTTCGTGAACCATTCGGCAAAACGTTCCACAAAGTAATAACACACCAATCGGGAACAATCCGCACGTTTCGGTATAATACTGTCTATGTACTGTAAAAGCTGTGGGAGGAGTTAGTGTGGTAAATTTGGCTATAATAATAATATATATGTGAGATAACAGTAAGTGGTCTTGCTATGCAAGAACACTTAACTAGAAAAGTTACAATTTCTGGGGAAATTGTGTGAAGTGTTCTTGCCTCTACCACTGGAGTGGGCGGAGTAACTGGGTGGAGTGGATTGAGTACTGTAACTGTTGTGTGGTTGGAGTGGCTGGAGTAACTGTGAAAAGTTTTAAAAAGCTTAATATTTTTTTTCTAATAAAATATCTCTATTAAATATATAGTTTGTAGTTTAATACTATTGTGCCCTCAAAGTCCCATATTTAAAGTTTTTCCTATTTACAGTTTGATTCTTGGGGACGTTGACACATATTGTTACTGAGTACCTGCAGAGTCACCCTGCTCACTGAGGTACTCCGATACTAGGTCTTCCTTTTGATGCTATATCTAGGGATGGAAGCATCCCATTCAAATTCCTAGTTTAGGTGACTTCTATATCTTATTTTGTTATGTTTATTTTTTGATCTTTATTGCTTTTGGTTACGAGGTTTACATAACGGAACATAAGTCAACGCATCGATCTGTGATGGATTTTGTAGGGACCGCTTGGTTGGGTTACATTAATGATGTTCAAACAAGTTGTTTGACCGATACAGGACAAGAGATTGGATTGAACCATTATCTAATAAAAATGAAAAAATTGCTGAAGAAGAAGTCCAACCTGCATTGGCACGTGGACTTTCTCCAGCAATATGTACGTGACAATCTAAGCCCAGTCGGCTTGAGAGTTCAAATATTCCCATCTTTTCAAAATACAAGTACTGAATTTAAAATCGCATGGGAAAAAATCCTTACTCAGTGCAGTACTGACCTCATTAAATTGCTGATATCCCACTATCAAGCTGAACTTGTCCTCCTTGATGAGGAAATTGTCACTTTTCAAACCAAAAATGAGAATTTGAAAAACCATACCCAGTTCAATCATAAATGGCAGGAAGTGAGGGAATATATTACTAAAATTAACAAAGACATAATTCTTAAGAAACAAAATAAATTCATGAAAGACAAAACGGCTTTTATGGAGGGCTACGCTTATCACTGGCAAACCCCTTCCCATAGTCGAAGACCCCGCAAAACAGGTCTTAAAAAACAATACCCTAACAATGGTAGCATGCTTTCTGACTATGATACGGAAATTGACTCTGACTCTTCTTTATCCACTTTTTCTTTACAGGCTTCCATTGGAAAAGACCCGAATATCACTCCCAACGACACTGGTGCACGTAAGCGACAATATGGTGGTGGGCACTTTACACCCTATCCTAAAAAGAAAATTGACAAACAAGATATCAAACGTTCGAATGGCTCACTACGTCAGGGGCCTCTTCCCACTCACGGTGGTGGTACTGATTCACAACCCAATTATATGGGTCCCAATGCCCACAAAGCATTACAAATGTTAAACTTGCAAAACCGCACTAATCCATTATTGACTACAACTTATTCTGGCCCTATCCGCGATACCCCCAACACCTCTTTACCCAACAACACACTCACCACTGCTACACAACAACCCAATTCATCCAATTCCCAGGGAATTCGTTTTCCCTTACACAATCACAAAATTGCAGAAAACAAAGCACTCTTGACCCTCACATCGTTTCAAACACTACCTCCACTGTAAATTTTCCCATGCTAGGGACTCTACCACCTCACACTTAGGACTGGATGTCCTGAATCTCACCCCTTATCACTTTTCTGAACAAGAATTAAATGTTTTGACACTTGGTTTAAGCTTCTGTCCATCGCAAAAAATTGATAAATATGAAACCATTAAAGATGTCTATATGTTCGCCCGCAACCTTACCTATAAATTCTTATTTGATCCAGATAGACTTACAAGTAAAGAGGAACGGGAATTTTCAGAGAGCATAAAACACTTCAAGATGGATGAGTTCCGAGCTCTACGGGACCTAATCCTTCTACTAGAGGAAAGTGACAATACCCATGCTACTGACACTTCTATTCCAACTGTGTCTACTCCTTCTACAGCTTCAGTCACCAATTTCAAACCTAAATCTCGTCAATTTCCCGACCTATCTCAAAATCCCCAAATCTGGACGTTTTTACAGAATGTGATCAGTGACATCAAACATATAGACCTACCCCACAGAAAAAACAACTTGACGCTAACCCAGCGCCAAGCTATCTCTAAAATACACAATCACCCCGATATCATAGTGAAACCTGCCGATAAAGGCGGTAATGTCGTCCTTCTCACTAGATCTTCCTATGAAAACATGTGCTTGAATATTTTATCCAACAAAAATTGATATCGGCAAATTTCCCTATCAGATACTACATCTTTTAGGAATCATTTTTTGGACATTATTGGAGACGCCTATGTAGGAGGTCTAATTACGAAGGACACCTATGAGTACCTGAATGTTCGGTCTCCCAGGGTGGCGACGTTCTATGCACTCCCCAAAGTGCATAAGGACCCGGTGTCGCCCCCTGGGAGACCGATAATTTCAGGTATTGGTAGTTTAACGGACAATGCCAGTAAACTTGTAGATGCCACACTCATGCCCCATGTTAGGGCCCTACCGTCATACACCAGAGACACATTAGATCTTTTGAAACAGATCAAGGGGTTGCCGGTCCCTCCCGGTGCCCTGCTCGTGACGTTAGATGTGGAGGCTCTATACTCCAGCATCCCTCACGAGCGGGGCATCGAGACGGTTCGCACTTTTTTGTATGAGGAGGATCACCACCAGTGGAACTATAATGAATTTATCTTAAAGTTACTTAATTTCATTTTGACTCACAACACTTTCGAGTTTATGGGTTCCCACTACCTCCAGGTGCAGGGCGTAGCCATGGGCACCTGTTGTGCCCCTGGCTACGCCAATCTGTACCTGGGGGGGTGGGAACGCTACCTGTTCTCTCGAGACCGGTATTCGGAATATACAGATCAGATTTTAATCTGGAAACGTTATATAGATGATATTTTCATCATTTGGACAGGAACTAAGAAGACCCTTAAAAAGTTCATACAAATACTTAACGTTAACCAGTTCAATTTAAATTTTACTTATTTTTCCGATACCGATAAAGTTAATTTTTTAGATCTCGAGATCTACAGGGACACCAATGACACTCTATCCACTGACTTATTTAGAAAAAACACGGCAGGAAACACACTGTTACATGCCATGAGTGCACATCCTCCCCCTCTTATTAGAAGTATACCGTATGCACAGTACCTCCGTCTTCGTCGAAACTGTACTAAGATGACGGATTTTCAACACCAGTCTAACCTCCTAAGATCTCGACTCCTGGCCAGAGGCTACAGCCGATCGCTCTTACGTAAGGCTTTTAATAAAGCCAAGAGCAAATCACGCACTGACCTCCTGTATGGGAAAAAAACCCAGCCACAAAAACAAACGGTCAGATTCATCACTCAATTTTCCTCCCAATTATCTCGACATGACATCAACAATATTTTAAAAAAACATTGGCATTTCCTGACAGAGGATCCCATTCTAAAGAAACACGTCAATACATACCCTGAAACAGTTTATAGAAGGGCTACTTCTTTGAAAGATAGATTAGTCACCAGTCAGTATAAGCCCTTTAATTCTACCGCTCTACAACTGCCTAGGGGCACATCGCCCTGCGGCAGCTGTTCTTTTTGCCCATGGATATCCTCTGAACATCCCATTCTACTCCCCAATGGTGAAATCTACCATCCAAAATTTGCAGCCACATGCTATACTCAAGAGGTGGTTTACCTGATGAAGTGCACCTGTGGGGCTTTTTATGTGGGAAAGACGGCCAGGCAACTCAGACAAAGAATTAACGATTACATCTATTATTCAGGGAATGGAAAAATGCTCACTCCGGTGAGCAGACATCTTGATCTATACCACCGTTTTAATACATCGTCAATTTCCTTTGCTGCTTTGGCCGTCATTCCCCAAAACCCCAGGGGTGGTGATTGGGACAAACTCATATTACAAAAAGAGACCCTCTGGATCGAGCGGCTGAATGCCACCAGAGCACCGGGTTTAAATGAATCTCATTCATATAGACCCTTTCTTTGATCCATAGGGAGCCCCTTTCAGGATATACCATCATCTGCCCTTAAATTTGTTTATGGAGTTGCAAAGAATGTTCTATAATATGATACATTCAACTTTAATCAATACATACATTTTTTACATACTTTAAATATCTCTCTTGTAATTTTTTTTTTTTTATCGATGTTTTCAATATGTTCTCCTCCTGTTTAATAATATTATATTTATTGTCTACTTGTTCCTTAAATATCCCCTTATGGGACTGTGTAATTTCATACTAATGCTACAACAGTTTATATACATTGGATCGATAATTCTATCTTTATCCATGCCAGGTTGATGGCCGGGGGACTCTCCCTTAGTGTTGGTCTCTTTCCTTCTGCATAGTCTCCGCCTAAAGAGTACCGCTGCCCAGCGCCGCACATCCGGTCCGCTCGTCTGGCCGGATGTGCGGCGATTGTCAGAGATACGGGGACTTCCTTCCCCATCAGCTCCGCCTTTGCTGTCTGCGTCATTCGCCTTGTCCCGTCTCCCCTCGCGCTGCTTCTCGGCGCATGCGCGGAAGGTCCCGGCGCCGCGATTGTGCGTGAGGACGGCGTGTCGCGGCGCATGCGCAGCAGCCCGCAGCGGGGCCGGATTACGTCATGCCCCCTGGGGCTGTCCGTTTCCGGCCGGAGTCACCATATATAGGGACGCGGTGTCTCGTATCCTTCTGCAGCTACAGCTCCGGCCCCTACACAGACCGGACGGTATAACCTGTTGCTCCCTCTCATCTTCCTTAGGGTAAGGTTAGCTTTATTGTACCAGCGTCTTTCAACCTTGAGCAAGGCACTCTTATGCCTGCAGCCCCCCTTTTCTGTCCCTTTGACTGACAGCAATGACAATTTGTTTGTTTATCCCTCCTTCCCCTTTTTTTTCTCTTATATATTAGCACTACAACGTTTAAGCCTTTGCTCTCCTTCATATGGACATTTGACGCTACAGTTCTTGGAGAGGTTCCAGGTTATGACCGATTGATGTTTACAATCTGATTTAAACTTTCTACATTTATGATCAAATTGTGGTCAGTTATATATAATTACCACTGGCTGATTCGGGCAATCTTACCATATCCAATTGGTAAGTGCATTACGCCTTTATTTTTTATTTATTTTTTATCATTATCTATATTTTTTTAGTTTTTAATGCAAACTGCACTAACCGCTTTCCCTGTCTTTGCTGGCTCCAACCTTTGGGCTTACCGTGCGCTGGTTGGAGACCACAATCTTTTGTAGGGCCAGTCCCTCGGGCCATTTTATCTGGTAGTGATTATATTTTCAATACTGATATCCATATATATACTGTGTCTAGTACACTTATGTTTTTTTGATTTTCTTTTCTTTTTTGTTGTTTTTATTTGTTTGAATCTTAGAGTCTCTAGCTCCTGAGGAAGCGTTCTGCGAAACGTGAAACATGTAGAGCAACTAGAGAATACCCCACCGTGGATTACCAAACCTGCTGTATCTTCTCTGCTATAGCTATATGCTTGCCTACTGTTTGATTTTCAGGGGAAGTATTTCTCCCGTATTTGGTTGAAGCATCATATGTATATGTCTATAGCCTTTTCTATGTTATACAAATTGGCAGGATAGGACCCATACGGTGTATTATCATTAGTATCTACATTGAATTTGTAGTGTTTTTAAACAATTTATGTGTGTTTAATGTTTTTTATATTTTTCTAATAAAATATCTCTATTAAATATATAGTTTGTAGTTTAATACTATTGTGCCCTCAAAGTCCCATATTTAAAGTTTTTCCTATTTACAGTTTGATTCTTGGGGACGTTGGCACATATTGTTACTGAGTACCTGCAGAGTCACCCTGCTCACTGAGGTACTCCGATACTAGGTCTTCCTTTTGATAATATTTTAAAAAGTATAAATAGTAGTAAAAAAGTTGAAGAAGTTCCATCATTAGCTGAAAGAGCTGAACATTTTTTTCAGAAAGGATTTATTTTTTTCAAAAATGAATTTTTTTTAAATGATTTTTTTTTTCAAAAATGATTTTTTTTTTTTAAAAATTCAAAAATGATTCTTATTTTTTTTCAAAAAATATATATTTTTTAAAAAATATTTTTTTTCAAAAATGATTTTTTTTAAATATTTTTTTCATTTCAAAAATGATTTTTTTTCAAAAAAAATTTTTTTTAATGATTTTTTTTCAAAAATGATTTTTTAAAAAAAAAATTATTACTTTTTTATGGAGTGGTCATAATGTTTTGGCTGATCATGGGGTGGTCATAATATTTTGGCTGATCATGTTGAGGTCATAATGTTTTGGCTGATAATGGGGTGGTCATAAATTATTTGGCTAATCATGGGGTGGTCATAATGTTTTGGCTGATCATGGGGGGTCATAATGTTTTGGCTGGTCATAATGTTTTGGCTGATCATGGGGGGTCATAATGTTTTAGCTGATCATGGGGCTGTCAGCTTTTGTCACCTCCCACTCTAGTTTTGAACATTTCACCATTCATTCCTATGGGACCAATGGGACCAATATTTCGTGAACCATTCGGCGAAACATTCCACAAAGTAGTAGAACACCAATCGGGAACAATCCGCACGTTTTGGTATATTACTGTCTATGTAGCAGGTATTACTTTTTGCAGACAGGCATCACCTGACTTTATTATCAGCTGTAGTATAAATACCTGGCAAGTGCACACACACCTTGCCCTGGTATTGTCCTTGAGCCCTGACCTGCATCCTGTTTCCTGTTACCTGTTGTCCTGATCCTGAACCTGCATCCCTGGAACCTTGTCCTGCAACCTGATCCATTTCTCCTTTTCCCCCATCTGCTGACATCCTGTTTATGACCCTTGCCTGGCTTGACTACGATTCCAGTATCCCCTTTTGTTATATTTACTGGTTGGTTTGTTGTCACTGTTTTAGTTATTTGGTTTTCTCACTCTGTTTCTTATTGGTGGTGTACTCACATTCATATGCATTTATCTTAATAAAATCACTTTCACCTACTTATGTTTGGTTTACTCTGTCATAGTCACACAGCTCTGGTCACATCCGGTTTATGAACGAATACCAGAGCCATTTTTTTTTCAAAAATTATTTCTTTTTAATTATTCTTTTTAAATATTTTTTTTCATTTCAAAAATTATTTTTTTTTCAAAAATTATTATTTTTTTAAAAAAATGATTTATTTATTTTTCAATTTTTTTTTTAATGATTTTCTGTTTTCAAAAATGATTTTTTTTTGTTTTCAACAATGCAATGTTGGGTTGAAAGAGCGAGCAGCAAGGACCTCTCCAATTAGATCCTATCTCTTTCAAAAATATATTAGGACTATTGCGGTACCAAAGGGATATAGACAGAAGTATTAAAAAGTTATTTAGTTTATTCAAAAAATAGGATAAAAAGTCCCACAAGGGATACAGTGTGAACAATAATATAATAACACAATCATAAATTAATTGTTACAGCAATGTTGACAGTCAGGTTATATAAATAATGCCTACACAGACACATAAAGGCAGGTTATGTGGTACTTGCAGATGTGACCTCTACAGTTTCGCGGTCAAAGGCCGTTTCTTCAGGAGGCGTCTTTTAGTACATATTCTACAAAGTAGCAAAAATAAAAATATCAACATTGCACTACATGGAAAGAGGAAGCACATATACATGGAAAATACAAGATTAATATTGGAGAAGGTAATTGTTATTAAATGTTGCACTCACCAACCTACACCCACAAAGGGTTTAGAGCAGGGGTGTCCAAACTTTTTTCAAAGAGGGCCAGATTTCATGAAGTGAACAAGCGTGAGGGTCAACCATTTTGCCTGACTTTTTTTGAACCATTAAAATTAAATGCAAATGAAATATTTTATGCAAAGTTTATTGCAAATGGAATACTATTCATGTCGTAAAATTGATGACAATATATGATGATATATAATATATATATCGTCTCTTCTCAGGGTAACAATGAGCTCAGGCGTGTCATGTTTAAAAAAAAAAATTATATATATCTCTTCTTTAGCCTCTGACCAATCCCCAAGCACCTCTCGGGGTAAGGATGAGCTTGAGCGTTTATTATTTTTTTAAATAATAATCTTTTTTTTAGCCAGCCTAATCCACCAGTGCCTCTCACTGACTGAAAGGAACCGCGTTCCGGTTTGATGTGGCCCCCACTTGGAATTTACATATATATCCATCTGTGCCCCCCCAAGTATATCCATCTGTGGCCCCCAAGCTCAAGCGTGTTATGTTTTTTTTGCTGTGAATATACCTATCTTCTTTAGCTGAACAAATCCCCGAGCGCCGCACTCATTGTTTAAAGCGATGTGCTCGAGCCTGCACGGAAGAAAGCTGACAGCGCGCAGCGCCACCGCCAATCACAGGCACTGTGATATTTCCCCGATCTGCGGACAGCAGATACAGAGATCGGGAATAGTCACAGTGCTTGTGATTGGCTCTGCGCGCTGTCAGCTTCATAGCGGCTCGGGCACATTGATTTCTGAACACGCCCAGCCACACCCTCCCCGGCTCATCAACAATGAGCTCGGCGCTCGGGGATTTGTTCAGCTAAAGAAGATATATTCACAGCAAAAAAAAATAACACGCTCGAGCTTGGGGGGGGGCACAGATGGATGTATATGTAAATTCCAAGTGGGGGCCACATCAAACCTGAACGCGGGCCGCAAATGGCCCGCGGGCCGGACTTTGGACATGCCTGGTTTAGAGCGACACTGTGAGATGCCCACAAAGTGCGTTCCCCCGGGGGCGGGCCAGGGGGGCACTTAAGATGGTACTATTGTGAAAAAAATAGAAAATGAAACATAAATAGTAATCAACTGGGGTTCTATTGGGTAAGAGAACCACCCGAGTGTGTCAGGTCACGGTGGAAAGTGGTGGACGAAGGGAAAGAAGGAGGGAGGGGAAAGGGGAGGAAAAAAGAAAAGAAGGAAAAAGTGTGGGGGGAACACGGGGAGGAAGAAGGATAAGGGCTGAGGGAAAGGGGGGGAAGGGGAGGGAAAGGGGGGAAAAAAGGGGGAGGGGGAGGGAGGGGAAGGGGGGAAAGGGAAAAAAGGGCAGAAAAGGAAGGGAAAGAGGAAAAGAAGGAGGGGTGGAGGGGGGAAGAAAGGGGGGGAGGGGAAAAGAGGGGGGAAGAAAAAGACCAAGGGAAGAGAGGGAAGAGAAGGAGGAATGGACCTGGGGAAGGGCCAAAGGAAGGAAAGAGACCCGTCACCTGACCAGAATAGTATAAGTAGAAATGCTTGGAAGAGCGGGGGTTTGTATCAAAAGGATATACCCACCGTTACTGTAAAGTTAAAACTTATATAGAACTTGATGGCTATCCACACCCAGGATATATGAATAGTGGAGCAACAATAACCATAGGGACCAGACATCGATGCCACAGGAGGTCCCTAGGGATAGATAGATAGATTTAGGTTGTATCAGCACTTCTACCATAAAAAGAAATGCTAACAGGCAGGGGAGAAAGGGGATATAGTGCCTGATAATGTCATAAAATCCCCCCCAAAGGCAAAAACAAGTGATAGCTACTTCCAAATTTCAGACGGCGCAGATAGACCGCTGGGTGTGTGCCTTTCTTTGGCAGTCAGATGAATCTGCTGCCTTAAATGCCCCCAACCCGAAAGTTAAACGGCGCTGAAGACAACAGCTGCCGTCTCTTCCGGGTCCTATCCCCCTCTGTTGCGCAAGCGTGAGGAACCTTCCGTGCAAGCGCACAGCTCCATAGTGATTGACGCAACAGCGTCAGTCTAGGAGAAGCAGCAGCTGGGCTCCGTGGAGCCCCACCCACTGCTGGAGGATAGCAAACCCACCGTATGGGGGAGAATTAACTGCTCACGTCACTCTGGAGAGGGAGCGAGTGCAAGGCTATATATTCAAATAAATCAACAGAGTTAGCAATGAATAAATCAAGGACGGGGATGCCAAATCACTGGCAACGGGAAACAACTTTGCCCATGGCCAGGGATGTGCACCACTCTGCCCCATACAAAACATCAAAACACAATATACATGACAATGGTTACAAAGCATGTGTTTTAACAAAAATGCTTATGGTAAGTCAAATTAACAATATAAGTATTTGCAAACACATTGTATAGACAACTGTGTGCGGAGAGTCCAATTGCCGACAGTCATGAGAGAAGACCTGATTATGCAAAAAAGAAGAAGGAAAGGCTGGGACATAATTAACATATGTACATATCACAGAGGGTCAAGTTAATGTGGTAAAGAAATACAATACTATGCATGCAATAAGATTTTCTTACATGCACAATAGCTTAGAGAGCTACAGCAGGGACTGATGGATAAATCATTCAAGAAAGTACTTGTAAGAATGTGCCTCATTAATACCAGGTGGGGTAAGAGCGTTGAGTCGCTCAATCCAGAGCGACTCGCGCTTCAAAATTTGGCGATCCCAGTTGCCCCCTCTGGGGTCCTCAGGGACGACGGTGAACCTGATATAGTCAAAGTTGAAACGATGGTGAATGCCTATGTGGCGACCCACCGTAGTCAACTTACCATTAGTAGAGACATATAAATGGTCGCCTAGTCTCTGCCGTAGCTCTCTGATCGTCTTTCCCACATAAAAGGCGCTGCAGGCGCAGGTCATCAGATAAATTACGCCACGTGTACCACAATCGGCTGAGTGTTTTGGAAAAAACATCTCGCTGTTTGGAAGTACAAATTGTTGTCCCTCTTGAATCCAGAGGCAGTGTGGGCAATTGCCACACTTAAAAGTGCCCCTGGGTTCTTTTGGGCCAGATAGGGGGACTCTGTAATGACTATGGGTGAGCCTGTCCCTCAGAGAGGTGGCCCTTCTAAAGACTAGGGATGAGCTTCGAGTTCGAGTCGAACTCATGTTCGACTCGAACATTGGCTGTTCGCAAGTTCGCCGAACAGCGAACAATTTGGGGTGTTCGCGGCAAATTCGAATGCCGCGGAACACCCTTTAAAAGTCTATGGGAGAAATCAAAAGTGCTAATTTTAAAGGCTTATATGCAAGTTATTGTCATAAAAAGTGTTTGGGGACCCGGGTCCTGCCCCAGGAGACATGGATCAATGCAAAAAAGTTTTAAAAACGGCCGTTTTTTCAGGAGCAGTGATTTTAATAATGCTTAAAGTCAAACAATAAAAGTGTAATATCCCTTTAAATTTCGTAGCTGGGGGTGTCTATAGTATGCCTGTAAAGGGGCGCATGTTTCCCGTGTTTAGAACAGTCTGACAGCAAAATGACATTTCAAAGGAAAAAACCCATTTAAAACTACTCGCGGCTATTGCATTGCCGACAATACACATACAAGTTCATTGATAAAAATGGCATGGGAATTCCCCAAAGGGGAACCCCGAACCAAAATTTAAAAAAAAAATGACGTGGGAGTCCCCCTAAATTCCATACCAGGCCCTTCAGGTCTGGTATAGATATTAAGGGGAACCCCGGCCAAAATTTAAAAAAAAAATGACGTGGGGTTCCAGCTAAAATCTATACCAGACCCTTATCCGAGCACGCAACCTGGCAGGCCGCAGGAAAAGAGGGGGGGCGAGAGTGCGGCCCCCCTCCTGAACCGTACCAGGCCACATGCCCTCAACATTGAGAGGGTGCTTTGGGGTAGCCCCCCAAAACACCTTGTCCCCATGTTGATGAGGACAAGGGCCTCATCCCCACAACCCTGGCCGGTGGTTGTGGGGGTCTGCGGGCGGGGGGCTTATCGGAATCTGGAAGCCCCCTTTAACAAGGGGACCCCCAGATCCCAGCCCCCCTGTGTGAAATGGTAAGGGGGTACTTACCCCTACCATTTCACTAAAAAACTGTCAAAAATGTTAAAAATGACAAGAGACAGTTTTTGACAATTCCTTTATTTAAATGCTTCTTCTTTCTTCTATCTTCCTTCATCTTCTTCTTCTGGTTCTTCTGGCTCTTCTGGTTCTTCCTCCGGCGTTCTCGTCCAGCATCTCCTCCGCAGCGTCTTCTATCTTCTTCTCCTCTGGCCGCTCCGCACCCATGGCATGGGGGGAGGCTCCCGCTCTTCTCTTCATCTTCTTCTCTTCTTCTTTTCTTCTCTTCTTCTCTTCTTCTCTTCTTCATTTTCTTCTCCGGGCCGCTCCGCACCCATGCTGGCATGGAGGGAGGCTCCCGCTGTGTGATGCTTCTCCTCATCTGACGGTTCTTAAATAGTGGGGGGCGGGGACACGGTGATGCAAGGTGACTTGACGGGACTTCCCTGTGACGTCACAGGGAATGCCACAGGGAAGTCCCGTCATGTCCCGTGCATCAAAGGGGGGCGGGGTCACCGGGTGGCCCTGCCCCTATTATTTAAGGACCATCAGACGAGGAGACGCCATCACACAGAGGGAGCCTCCCTCCATGCCAGCATGGATGCGGAGCGGCCCGGAGAAGAAAATGAAGAAGAGAAGAAGAGAAGAAGGAAGAAGAGAAGAAGATGAAGAAGAAGATGAAGAGAAGTGCGGGAGCCTCCCCCATTCCATGGGTGCGGAGCGGCCCGAGGAGAAGAAGATAGAAGACGCCATGGAGGAGATGCTGGACGAGAACACCAGAGGAAGAACCAGAAGAAGAATATGAAGGAAGATAGAAGAAAGAAGAAGCATTTAAATAAAGGAATTGTCAAAAACTGTCTCTTGTCATTTTTAACATTTTTGACAGTTTTTTAGTGAAATGGTAGGGGTAAGTACCCCCTTACCATTTCACACGGGGGGGCCAGGATCTGGGGGTCCCCTTGTTAAAGGGGGCTTCCAGATTCCGATAAGCCCCCCACCCGCAGACCCCCACAACCACTGGCCAGGGTTGTGGGGATGAGGCCCTTGTCCTCATCAACATGGGGACAAGGTGTTTTGGGGGGCTACCCCAAAGCACCCTCCCAATGTTGAGGGCATGTGGCCTGGTATGGTTCAGGAGGGGGGGCCGCACTCTCGTCCCCCCCTCTTTTCCTGCGGCCTGCCAGGTTGCGTGCTCGGATAAGGGTCTGGTAAGGATTTTTGGGGGGACCCACGCCGTTTTTTTTTTTTTTTTGGCGCGGGATTCCCCTTAAAATCCATACCAGACCTGAAGGGTCTGGTATAGAATTTAGGGGGACTCCCACGTCATTTTTTTTTTTAAATTTTGGTTCGGGGTTCCCCTGTGGGGAATTACCATGCCGTTTTTATCAATGAACTTCTATGTGTATTGTCGGCAATGCAATAGCTGCGATGTAGTTTTAAATGGGTTTTTTCCTTTGAAATGTCATTTTGCTGTCAGACTGTTCTAAACGCGGGAAACATGCGCCCCTTTACAGGCATACTATAGACACCCCCCAGCTACAAAATTTAAAGGGATATTACACTTTTATTGTTTGACTTTAAGCATTATTAAAATCACTGCTCCTGAAAAAACGTCCGTTTTTAAAACTCTTTTTTGCATTGATCCATGTCCCCTGGGCCAGGACCCAGGTCCTCAAACACTTTTTATGACAATAACTTGCATATAAGCCTTTAAAATTAGCACTTTTGATTATTCATGTTCGTGTCCTATAGACTTTAACGGTGTTCGCGTGTTCGAACAAACTTTTTTCCTGTTCGCATGTTCTGGTGCAAACCGAACAGGGGGGTGTTCGGCTCATCCCTACTAAAGACCAAATCAGGAGTTGGTTTAATATATTTTCTAAGTGTATGATGATCTGTCAAGATATGCCAATGGCTTGATAGTATATTGCGTAGCTGATGGTGATGGGTGGAGAATTTGGTGATGATATTAGTCATATAGGGTTTTTTGGGGCGTGGAGGGCCAAACAGTAGTGTTTGTCGATCTACGGCTGAGGCCTTGTTAAATGCTTTCCTCAGAGTGGTACGATTGTAGCCTCTAGCCAAAAGTCGTGTACATAGCGCATTTGCTTGTCTGTGAAAGTCCCCGTCCTCTGTGCAGTTCCTTCTTAGTCTCAAATATTGAGCATAAGGGATTCTGCGAATCAGAGGGCGGGGATGTAAGCTGGAAGCATGCAACAGCATGTTGCCCGCAGTAGGTTTGTGGTATAAATCTGTAGTTAATTGTCCAGCAGAGTTTTTGATGATCTGTACATCTAAAAAGGAGATGCTCTGAGTGTTGTATGTAAAAGTGAAATGGAGATTGAAGTGGTTGATATTTAACCTTTCAATTAATGCTTTTAAATGCTGCTCTGTACCTGTCCAAATGAGCAGTAGGTCATCAATAAATCTGAACCAGCCCAACTCATGGTTCAGAAAAGGCTCCATAAGGTCATCACCAAAGACCGCCCGTTCCCAACCACCCAAAAATAAATTGACATATTAAGGGGCACAAGACGTGCCCATTGCAACGCCTTGAGTTTGAAGATACAGTTGATCCATAAACAAAAAATAATTTTTGCTCAGAATAAATTCTAAAAGTTTTAGAATAAAGGTATTGGTGGGCCAAGTATGATGATCCTGTTCCATGAGGAAGGAGCCAGCCATCCGGATGCCCTGCTCATGGGGGATGCTTGAGTACAAAGCCTCAACATCAACAGCCACAAGGAGGGCGTCCGGAGGGACCTGGACTCCCTCAATATGTTTTAAGAGGTCGGTAGTGTCCCTAATATAGGATGGTAATCTCATTACATGAGGTAATAAAAAGGTGTCGACCAGTTTACTCGCATTCTCTATTAATGAACCTTTGCCTGAGACGATAGGTTGACCAGGGGGTACAGAGAGGTTCTTGTGAGTTTTAGGTAACGCATAAAATGTCGGGGTTCACGGGAATTGTACATTGATGAATTTATAGGTATCTTCATCGATGAAGCCCTCTAAAAAGGCTCCCCGATGAGTCCCCTGAATTCATCAATGGTTTGTTGGATAAATACCAGTTGGGGTTAGAGAGAATCTTGAGACACATGGTTTGGTATTGATGATGGGTCATCAGCACCAAGTTACCACCCTTGTCAGATTGCTTTATGATGAGGTCGGTGTTTTTTTGGAGTTTGGTAACTGCCTGAAACTGTTGCTGAGTTAGATTAGGGGGTAATGTTTGCCATTGCTCTTTTTTAAGGGACAGAATACACTCGTGTAGAAAGGGCCATATAGGCTCATAGATGGGCAAGTCATTAGGTCAGGAAAGGCTCTAGATTTCATTTTTAAACTGGACTTGGGGTTAGGGTGTCAGAGGTTAGAGGTAATGTCTATTTGACTACAGGGGAGGGAGTCAGGAGTGCCGACAGGGGCACTAGACTCTACCTCTCCTTCGTCAAGAAGTAACATAAGATCCCGAAGTGCTCTGGACTCAGCTATAGTGAAATTTTTAGTTTTTTCCGCCAACTCTTTTTCCAGGTTGGCACGTCTTCGGTCTTGGTCGAACATGTAATTGAAGGTTAATTTTCTAGCAAATAAATAGAGATCTTTAATTGTCTCATAAATATCAATTGACTCGGAGGGGCAAAAGCCCAACCCCAACTGGAGGACCTGTTCCTCCTCTGGAGTCAATTGATAAGATGTTAAGTTAATTATGTTGAGAGAATAGGGATTTTCTCCATCGTGGGGTGTAACTAGTTGTGAGACGTGCTTGGGACCGGGGCCTTTTGCACAAACGTGTCCAGATTCCCTTGTCTGGTGGGTTCTGGAGTTGCCTGTACTAAAAAACCGGGTTGTGATAGAAGTGTCTGTATGTTAGGTTGTAGAAGTTTTGGGATAATGTTGTGTAAGGTGGGGTGGAGAGAACCCTCATGAGGGGGCTGTCCACCCACCTTGGTGTTTGTGGCGTTTTAAGTGCTTTACCGTGTTGTTTGCTTTTTTGGGTTGTTTGGTGGTGGAATTGTCACCTGTGAGGGATCTTTTCCGAGGGACACTTGGTGCTCGTGACAAGGTGGAACATGTGGTGACCTGTGAAGATAGAGAAGATATAGATGAGTCCAATTCCGTACAGTCTGTTGCTGTCAGAATTGGAGATTTCCGATTAAAGTTCTTATTTTTTCTGGAAAATGATTTTCCAGACCACTTGTATGCATAGCCCTCCGAAAATGCCAATTTATCCTGGAAAAATTTCCTTTGTTTTTTGGTAATGATGTCTTTATTAAGATTTTCAACTTTGTCTCGTATCTCCTTCCACTTGCTTGTGAAAGAGGCCGAGTCTTTAATATTGGGAAATTGGTTTAGTAGTCTGTCAATTTCACCATCCAAGATCGTCATGTCTGAACGATACTGGGTGGTGAGTTTTTCCATAAGTTCTATGCTACAATTGGTTAGGGTATTTTCCCAGGACTTCCTAAAGTCCGGGGAGGGGTCCCTAATAGTGGGAAATATTTGAATCCGAAGCCCTAAAGGGCAAACTTTTTCTGTAATGTACGATTCAAAATATTGAATGTGCCAGTACAGATTTTTTCTTTAAGAGATTGAACATCCTATCTAGAAACGTTTTGGTTTCATCCTCAGACTGTTGATTTGCTAAACAACCCGCTTGTATAGTGGACATAAAGTCCCCCCACGCTGTGCCCAGAACATCCATAGCTCAAAATTTGCAAAAAAACAGGAACAAAGCCCTAACTAGGGGCAAGAAGGACTCAGAAAATTAAAAAAAAAATGGCTACCATAAGACGAGAGGCAAGAAAGTTTTATTTAAGTAAAAAACGGGTTAGAAAAGTGCCCTATAGGGAAACAAAGGGGAAAAAAGGGGGATTGGATCCAGGGATCAGAGTGTATTATCCACCCAGCATATAGTGTTCAAAAGTTTGCCACAGGGTTAGAAAAGTGAGGTATTATATCATTAACCGATACCATCATCCTTTAAATGAATAAGGCAATGTTGGGTTGAAAGAGCGAGCAGCAAGGACCTCTCCAATTAGATCCTATCTCTTTCAAAAATATATTAGGACTATTGCGGTACCAAAGGGATATAGACAGAAGTATTAAAAAGTTATTTAGTTTATTCAAAAATAGGATAAAAGTCCCACAAAGGATACAGTGTGAACAATAACATAATAACACAATCATAAATTAATTGTTACAGCAATGTTGACAGTCAGGTTATATAAATAATGCCTACACAGACACATAAAGGCAGGTTATGAGGTACTTGCAGACGTGACCTCTACGGTTTCGCGGTCAAAGGCCGCTTCTTCAGGAAGCGTCTTTTAGTACATATTCTACAAAGTAGCAAAAATAAAAGTATCAACATTGCAATACTGGAAAATACAAGATTAATATTGGAGAAGGTAATCGTTATTAAATGTTGCACTCACCAACCTACACCCACAAAGGGTTTAGAGCGACACTGTGAGACACCCACAAAGGGCGTTCCCCCGGGGGCGGGCCAGGGGGGCACTTAAGATGGTACTATTGTGAAAAAAATAGAAAATGAAATATAAATAGTACTCAACTGGGGTTCTATTGGGTAAGAGAACCACCCGAGTGTGTCAGGTCACGGTGGAAAGTGGTGGATGAAGGGAAAGAAGGAGGGAGGGGAAAGGGGAGGAAAAAGGAAAAGAAGGAAAAAGTGGGGAGGGGAAACATGGGGAGGAAGAAGGATAAGGGCTGAGGGAAGGGGTTAACCACTAGGGGGACACGAGGGATTAAATGTGTTTCCTAAGGGAGTTATTCTAACTCTAAGGGGTGGAGACTCACAAGGGGAGGAGACTGATCAGTGTTCCTCTGGACTGGGAACACAGATTGGTCTCCTCTCACCTGACAGGATTTGGATCTGTGTGTTTACACACACAGATCCACGGTCCTGCTCAGTTAACAGCAATCGCGGGTGCCCAGCGGACATCGCAGCCACCGGGCACACGCACTGGGTCCCGAGCAATGCGGTGTGCGCCCCCTAGATGGCTGGGAAGCCCAGGACATCATATGATGGCCACCCAAGATGGGAGATCCCATCTGTGGCCGTCATTTGACTATGGGCCGGTATTAAAGTGGTTAAAAAATTAATTTTTTTAATTTTTCAAAAATGAATTTTTTTTTCGAAAATGATTTTTTTTTTCAAAAATGAATTATTTTATTTTCAAAAATGAATTATTTTTTTCACAAAAGATTTTATTTTTCAAAAATATTTTTTTTTCAAAAATAATTTTTTTTTAATAATTTTTGTTTTTTGTTTTTTCAAAAATTAATTAATTTTTTTTTAAAATGAATTTTTTTTCAAAAATATTTTTTTAAAAATGATTTTGTTTTTTTTCAAAAATGATTTTTTTTTATCAAAAATTCTTTTTTTTCAAAAAAATTTTTTTTTCAAATTTTTTTTTCTTTCATGTGGTCGTCATAATGTTTTGGCTGATCATGGGATTGTCAGCTTTTTTCTCCTCCCACTCTGAACATTTCGCCATTGATTCCTATGGGACCAATTTCACCACAAAAACGACAATATTCTGTGAACCATTCGGCGAAACGTTCCACAAAGTAATAGCACACCAATTAAATGACTGATTCGAGATTCACACTTTTATTTTTCAGCTTTTCACAAAGTTCCACAAGGTAATAGCACACCAATTAAATGACATTGAACATTTCGCCATTCATTCCTATGGGACCAATTTTGCTGAAAAAACAACAATATTTTGTGAACCATTCGGCGAAACGTTCCACAAAGTAATAGCACACCAATTGGGAACAATCCGCACGTTTCAGTATAATACTGTCTATGTAGTGTAAAAGCTGTGGGAGGAGTTAGGGTGGTAAATTTGGCTATAATAAGAATAATAAGAACTAGAAAAGCTACAATTTCTGGGGAAAGTGTTCTTGCCTCGACAACTGGAGTGGGCGGAGTAACTGGGTGGAGTGTCTTGAGTAACTGTGAAAAGTGTTAAACAGCTTAATATTTTAAAAAGTATAAATAGTAGTAAAATGTTGAAGTCCCATCATTAGCTGAAAGAGCTGAACATTTTTTTCAAAAGTTTTTTTTTTTTTCAAAAATGAATTTTGTTTTTTTTCAAAAATATTTTTTTTTCTCAATAATATTTTTTTTTTTTCAAAAAAAATTTTTTTTTTCACAAATATTTATTTTTTTTTTTTCAAAAATGATTTTTTTTTCAAAAATTTTTTTTTCTCAATAATAATTTTTTTTTCTAAAATAATTTTTTTTTCTCAATAATAATTTTTTTTTTCAAAAATAATTTTTTTTTTCAAAAATATTTATTTTTTTTTTTTTCAAAAATAATTTTTTTATTTTTTCAAAAATATATTTTTTTATTTTTTCAAAAATATTTTTTTTTTTATTTTTTCAAAAATATTTTTTTTTTTTATTTTTTCAAAAACAATTTTTATTTTTCAAAAATATTTTTTTTTTTTCAAAAATGATTTTTTTTTTCAAAAATGTATTTTTTTTTTCAAAAATGAATTTTTTTTTCAAAAATATATATTTTTTTTTATGGGGCAGTCATAATGTTTTGGCTGATCATGGGGTGGTCATAATGTTTTGGCTGATCATGGGGTTGTCAGGTTTTGTCACCTCCCACTCTAGTTTTGAACATTTCGCCATTCATTCCTATGGGACCAATTTCGCCGCAAAAACGACGATATTTTGTGAACCATTCGGTGAAACGTTCCACAAAGTAATAGCACACCAATTAAATGACATTGATTCCGGATTCACACTGGTATTTTTCAGCTTTACAAGGTAATAGCACACCAATTAAATGACATTGAACATTTCGCCATTCATTAATATGGGACCAATTATCCGCAAACACTACGATATTTTGTGAAAAATTTGGCGAAACGTTCCACAAAGTAATAGCACACCAATCGGGAACAATCCACACCTTCGGTATATTACTGTCTATGTAGTTTAAAAGCTGTGGGAGGAGTTAGGGTGGTATGATCATGGGATTGTCAGCTTTTTTCACCTCCCACTCTGAACATTTCGCCATTGATTCCTATGGGACCAATTTCACCACAAAAACGACGATATTTTGTGAACCATTCGGCGAAACGTTCCACAAAGTAATAGCACACCAATTAAATGACTGATTCCAGATTCACACTGGTATTTTTCAGCTTTTCACAAAGTTCCACAAGGTAATAGCACACCAATTAAATGACATTGAACATTTCGCCATTTATTCCTATGGGACCAATTTTGCTGAAAAAACAACAATATTTCGTGAACCATTCGGCGAAACGTTCCACAAAGTAATAGCACACCAATTGGGAACAATCCGCACGTTTCAGTATAATACTGTCTATGTAGTGTAAAAGCTGTGGGAGGAGTTAGGGTGGTAAATTTGGCTATAATAAGAATAATAAGAACTAGAAAAGCTACAATTTCTGGGGAAAGTGTTCTTGCCTCGACAACTGGAGTGGGCGGAGTAACTGGGTGGAGTGTCTTGAGTAACTGTTTAAAGTGTTAAACAGCTTAATATTTTAAAAAGTATAAATAGTAGTAAAATGTTGAAGTCCCATCATTAGCTGGAAGAGCTGAACATTTTTTTCAAGTTTTTTTTTTTTTCAAAAATGAATTTTGTTTTTTTCAAAAATATTTTTTTTTCTCAATAATAATTTTTTTTTTCAAAAAAAAAAAAAAAATTTTTCACAAATATTTTTTTTTTTTTTCAAAAATATTTTTTTTCTCAATAATAATTTTTTTTTCAAAAAAAAAAATTTTTTTTTCACAAATATTTTTTTTTTTTCAAAAATATTTTTTTTTATTTTCTCAAAAATAATTTTTTTTAATTTTTTTCAAAAATATTTTTTTTTTTTTTTCAAAAATATTTTTTTTTTATTTTTTCAAAAAATAATTTTTTTTTCAAAAATATTTTTTTTTTCCAAAAATATTTTTTTTTTCCAAAAATATTTTTTTTTTTCAAAAATTATTTTTTTTTTCAAAAATGTATTTTTTTTTTTTCAAATATGAATTTTTTTTTTCAAAAATATATATATTTTTTTATGGGGCGGTCATAATGTTTTGGCTGATCATGGGGTGGTCATAATGTTTTGGCTGATCATGGGGTTGTCAGGTTTTGTCACCTCCCACTCTAGTTTTGAACATTTCGCCATTCATTCCTATGGGACCAATTTCGCCGCAAAAACGACGATATTTCGTGAACCATTCGGTGAAACATTCCACAAAGTAATAGCACACCAATTAAATGACATTGATTCCGGATTCACACTGGTAATTTTCAGCTTTACAAGGTAATAGCACACCAATTAAATGACATTGAACATTTCGCCATTCATTAATATGGGACCAATTTCGTCGCAAAAACGACGATATTTCGTGAACCATTCGGTGAAACGTTCCACAGAGTAATAGCACATCAATCTGGAACAATCCGCACCTTCGGTATATTACTGTCTAAGTAGTTTAAAAGCTGTGGGAGGAGTTAGGGTGGTATGATCATGGGGTTGTCAGATTTTGTCACCTCCCACTCTAGTTTTGAACATTTCGCCATTCATTCCTATGGGACCAATTTTGCCACAAAAACGACGATATTTCGTGAACCATTCGGCGAAAAAAGTTCCACAAAGTAATAGCACACCAATCGGGAACAATCCGCACGTTTCGGTATATTACTGTCTATGTAGTGTAAAAACTGTGGGAGGAGTTAGGGTGGTAAATTATCAGCATTATCAAGCCTATCAGAAGAAGGTATGACCAAATGCATTTGGGGGGTTTCAGCATCTTGTGTTTACAACCACTGTTTCCTAGCAACACTCGTACTGTTTATGCTTCACACCCACTGCTCATACACAATACAAAGGATCATAGCTGTAACAACTGTGCAGTAATTCAAACGGTCGTATTTTAAAAACTATAAATCCTACAGTGAAGATCTTTATATTGTGAGAATCACAAGACCCAGACCTAGATTTTGATACATAGTATGTCTCTGAAATATTAAAAATGGAGGCACAGTCGCAGTTTAGAAATTGCCCTTCAAATTTGAAGGGGCTAGAGTGTAGTTTCAATGAATGTCAATGGACGGCGTGAGCTGCAAACAAATGGTCATATTGTGAAAACTATCAGGACTATGGCTTAGCCGTGGACATGTTTAGTGGCAGCAGGGATAGCTGAAGGTTTTGATATAAGATTTGTGTAGGTGGGCTTGAAAATGAGGGAGTGGCGGCAGTTTAGAAATCATGGTCTGATTTTTAATGCTTTTGTCATCTCCCACTCTAGTTTCCCCATTCATTCCTATGGGACCAATTTCGCCGCAAAAACAATGATATTTCGTAAACCATTCGGTGAAACGTTCCACAAAATAATAGCACACCATTCGGGAACAATCCGCACGTTTCGGTATATTACTTGTCTATGTAGTGTAAAAACTGTGGGAGGAGTTAGGGTGGTAAATTTGGCTATAATAAGAATAATAAGAACTAGAAAAGGTACAATTTCTGGGGAAATTGTGAAAGTGTTCTTGCCTCTACAACTGGAGTGGGCGGAGTAACTGGGTGGGGTGGAGTGGCTTGAGTAA
Organism: Aquarana catesbeiana; assembly: GCF_042186555.1. Lineage (NCBI taxonomy): Eukaryota > Metazoa > Chordata > Amphibia > Anura > Ranidae > Aquarana > Aquarana catesbeiana. The sequence goes on from NC_133335.1 coordinate 170,630,264, forward strand.
CTGTGAAAAGTGTTAAAAAGCTTAATATTTTAAAAAGTATAAATAGTAGTAAAAAAGTTCCATCATTCGCTGAAAGAGCTGAACATTTTTTTCAAAAGTAATTTTTTTTTTCAAAAATGAATTTTTTTTAATCAAAAATGATTTTTTTTTTCTTCAAAAATGATTTTTTTTTTCAAAAGTAATTTTTTTTTCAAAGGTAATTTTTTTTTTCAAAAATGAATTTTTTTTATTTCAAAAATAATTTTTTTTTCGAAATTATTATTTTTTTTAAAGTAATTTTTTTTTTCAAAAATAATTTTTTTTTTTCAAAAATATTTTTTTTTTTTTCAAAAATATTTTTTTTTTCAAAAATTATTTTTTTACTTTTTTCAAAATTTTTTTTTTTTTTTCAAAAATATTTTTTTTTTTACATGGGACGGTCATAATGTTTTGGCTGATCATGGGGTGGTCATAATGTTTTGGCTGATCATGGGGTTGTCAGCTTTTGTCACTTCCCACTCTAGTTTTGAACATTTCGCCATTCATTCCTATGGGACCAATTTCTCCGCAAAAACGTCATTTCGTGGACCATTCGGCAAAACATTCCACAAAGTAATAACACACCAATCGGGAACAATCCGCTCGTTTCGGTATATTATTTGTCTCTGTAGTGTGAAAACTGTGGGAGGAGTCTACAAGCATTATCAAGTCTAGCAGATGAAGTCACATGCATTTGGGGTGTCTCAGCATCTTGTGTTTACAACCACTGTTTCCTAGCAACGCTCATGCCCTGTTTATGCTTCCCAAATACTGCTTCATCAAAACTGCCCCATCAGAATTACCCCATCAAAACTGCCCCATCATATTCCTCTATTATAAATCAGTACATGGTGTGTCTGTCCCCTCCCCCGGGCTCTGTAATCAGCTGAGATGCTCCAGCCACCTTCCCCCCTGTGTATAACAGAAGCTTTGGTAACCATGGCAACAAAACAAACACTAACAGTACACTCTGATTAATGGCTAAAATTTCCTGAAATGACCTCTAAACAAATGGCCGTATTTTAAAAACTATACATCCTACAGCGAAGATCTTTATATTGTGAGAATCACAAGACCCAGACCTAGATTTTGATGTATAGTATGTCTCTGAAATATTAAAAATGAAGGCACAGTCGCAGTTTAGAAATTGCCCTTCAAATTTGGAGGGGGCTAGAGTTTAGTTTCAATGAATGTCAATGGACGGCGTGAGTTGCAAACAAATGGTCATATTGTGAAAACTATCAGGACTATGGCTTAGCCGTGGACATGTTTAGTGGCAGCAGGGATAGCTGAACGTTTTGATATAAGATTTGTGTAGGTGGGCTTAAAAATGAGGGAGTGGCAGCAGTTTAGAAATCATGTTCTGATTTTCCAGCTTTTGTCATCTCCCACTCTAGTTTCCCCATTCATTCCTATGGGACCAATTTCGCCGCAAAAACGACGATATTTCGTGAACCATTCGGCGAAACGTTCCACAAAGTAATAGCACACTATTCGGGAACAATCCGCACGTTTCGGTATATTACTTGTCTATGTAGTGTAAAAACTGTGGGAGGAGTTAGGGTGGTAAATTTGGCTATAATAATAAGAATAATATATATGTGAGATAACAGTAAGTGGTCTTGCTATGCAAGAACACTTAACTAGAAAAGGTACAATTTCTGGGGAAATTGTGAAAAGTGTTCTTGCCTCTACAACTGGAGTGGGCGGAGTAACTGGATGGAGTGGCTTGAGTAACTGTGAAAAGTGTTAAAAAGCTTAATATTTTAAAAAATATAAATAGTAGTAAAAAAGTTGAAGTCCCATCATTAGCTGAAAGAGCTGAACATTTTTTTCAAAAGTTTTTTTTTTTCAAAAATGAATTATTTTTTTTCAAAACTGATTTTTTTTTTAAATGAAATTTTTTTTTCAAAAATAATTTTTTTTTTCAAAAATGATTTCTTTTCTTCAAAAATGAATTATTTTTTTTCAAAAATTAATTTTTTTTTTCAAAAATGATTTTTTTTCAAAAATATTTTTTTTTCAAAAATGATTTTTTTTTCAAAAATGAAATTTTTTTTTTTTCAAAAATGAATTATTTTTTTTCAAAAATGAATTTTTTTTTCAAAAATGATTTTTTTTTTCAAAAATGATTTTTTTTTTTTCAAAAATATTTTTTTTCATGGGGCGGTCATAATGTTTTGGCTGATCATGGGGTTGTCAGCTTTTGTCACCTCCTACTCTAGTTTTGAACATTTCGCCATTCATTCCTACGGGACCAATTTCACCGCAAAAACGACGATATTTCGTGAACCATTCGGCGAAACGTTCAACAAAGTAATAGCACACCAATTAAATGACATTGAGGCCGGATTCACACTGGTATATTTCAGCTTTTCACAAAGTTCCACAAGGTAATAGCACACCAATTAAATGACATTGAACATTTCGCCGTTCATTCTTATGGGACCAATTTTGCCGCAATAACGACGATATTTCGTGGACCATTCGGCGAAACGTTCCACAAAGTAATAGCACACCAATCGGGAACAATCCGCACGTTTCGGTATATTACTTGTCTCTGTAGTGTAAAAACTGTGGGAGGAGTCTACAAGCATTATCAAGTCTAGCAGATGAAGTCACATGCATTTGGGGTGTCTCAGCATCTTGTGCTTACCACCACTGTTTCCTAGCAACGCTCATGCCCTGTTTATGCTTCACAAATACTGCTCAATACACAATACACAGGTTAATGATAGATGTAACAACTCTGCAGTAATTCAAATGGCCGTATTTTAAAAACTATAATGCCGCGTACACACGGTCGGACTTTTCGTCTACAAAAGTCCGACAGCCTGTCCGACATACTTCCGATGTACCTTCGGCGGACTTGCGGCAGACTTTCTTACGAACGGACTTACACACACACGACCACACAAAAGTACGACAGCCTAGTACGCGGTGACGTACACCAAGTCCGACGAGACTATAAAACGGAAGTTCAATAGCCCGTACGACACCCTTTGGGCTCCTTCTGCTAATCTCGTGTTTATCTCGTGTTAGTAGAAGTTTGGTGAGAGACGATTCGCGCTTGTGAGACTCGTATTTTTCAGTTCGTTTTAACTGTTGTTCAGTCTGTGCTTGTGAGGTTTGTATCTGCTTTTCAGTGCGTTTGGTCAGTTGGCATTGAGAAATCTTTGTTTTATTGGCCGCTCGTTCCTGATTTTCAGGTCGTTCTTCACAGGCCTTGCTGTTCTTCAGTGCGTTCTGTTTAGTGCGTTCTGACCAGCCGACCGTTTTGAAGCCATGTTACCTGTACGTACTCGTCGTAGAGCTCGTGCATTGTATGTGCTTGGTGCTGTAGTTTATTCTTCAGCCCAAGACCAGTCCATGAACAGGGCGAGGAGGAGTTCATGGACCAAGAATTGGTTGCTTCAGCGTGACCAGTTCTGTCACATGCCTTTGCTCCGTGAGATCCGTGAGAATAATCCTGAGGATTTCAGGAACTTTCTCCGGATGACGGACCCCGTTTTTGACCGTTTGTTGGCTTTGCTGACCCCCTATATCAGCAGGCAGGATACCTGCATGAGGCAAGCCATCACTCCGGAGCAGAGGCTGGTCGCTACCTTGCGGTATTTGGCCACAGGGAGAAGCCTGCAGGACCTTAAGTTCTCGACAGGCATCTCCCCCCAGGCTCTGGGGATCATTATCCCAGAGACCTGTTCTGCCATCATACAGGTCCTGCAGAAGGACTATATTAAGGTAAGATATTTTTCTTTTATTAGCATCACATGTTCTTTTATGTAATCTTTGATAATGTGATGTATTTCTTGCTTCAAACACTACTTACCATCATTGCAATATAGTGTGAATGTCCCCTTTTTATCCTCACACATGCTGGAATTTTTTACTGTTATTTTTTGTCATGCATGTATATTTTCCTTCAATAACCTTCCCAGCATGAAGTGATGGGAACATATCCACCTAGTCTACTCATTTGGAATGTATTTTGTTTGAGTGTATTTAGTGTGCTGCTAATGAGCAATTATCTAGATTTCACAACCCCCCCACCCCCCCCCCCCCCACCTAAACTCACTCCAAATAGTGTGCTGCTAATGAGCAATTATCTAGATTTCACAACCCCCCCCCCACCTAAACTCACTCCAAATAGTGTGCTGCTAATGAGCAATTATCTAGATTTCACAACCCCCCCACCCCCACCCTCGTTAAAATTTGCTGGAATGTTCTGTGGTGTTGATTTGTCTAAAGCAAATATATGTTGCACTTTGCAAAATGCATGTGCACTCTACAAGTGCATTTGTTCCAGTG